>NW_018408743.1:565409-565485 GCF_002113885.1 Mizuhopecten yessoensis | reverse complement strand
CCATCTCCAATAACCACCCATGCTGTGTGTTTATGTGAAGACCATCCCCCTCCTACACCCTCCCATGTTGTTTGTC
>NW_018408743.1:562729-565278 GCF_002113885.1 Mizuhopecten yessoensis | reverse complement strand
CTCCTACACCCTCCCATGTTGTGAATCTGTGAGGACCATCCCTCTCCTTCAACCTCCCATGTTGTGTGTCTATGTGAGGAGCATCCCTATCTTACTCCCTCCCATGTTATATGTCTAAATGAGAAGCATCCCTCTCCTACACCCTCCCATGTTGTGAATCTGTGAGGACCATTCCTCTCCTTCATCCTTATATGTTGTGTATCTATGTGAGGAGCATCCCTCTACTTCATCCTTATGTGATGTGCATCTATGCTATGTGGGGACCATCCCTCTCCTACACCCTCCCATGTTGTGAATCTGTGAGGACCATTCCTCTCCTTCATCCTTATATGTTGTGTATCTATGTGAGGAGAATCCCTCTACTTCATCCTTATGTGTCTATGTGGGGACCAGCCCCCTCCTACACCCTCCCATGTTGTTTGTCTATGTTAAAAACAGCCATATCTTACTCCCTCCCATGTTATATGTCTAAATGAGAAGCATCCCTCTCCTACGCCCTCCCATGTTGTGAATCTGTGAGGACCATCCCTCTACTTCATCCTTATGTGTCTATGTGGGGACCATCCCTCTCCTTCATCCTTGTGTGTGTTGTATCTATGTGAGGACCATTCCTCTCCTACAACCTCCCATTTCGTGTGTCTATGTTAGGACCATCCCTCTCCTACCCCTCCCATGTTGTGTTAATGTTGAGACCATCCCTCCCCTACATCCTCCCATTTTATGTGTCCTAATGAGAAGCATACCTCTGTCACACCCTCCCATGTTATGCGTTTTTGTGATGATAACCCATCTCCATTACCCTCCCATGTTGTATGTCTATGTGATGACCATCCAACTCCTATGCCCACCCATGTTGTGTGTTTATGTGAGGACCATCCAACTCCTATGCCCTCCCATGTTGTGCGTCTATGTGAGGACCATCCATTCTTACACCCTCCCATGTTGTGTGTCTATGTGATGATAGCGCTCTTCTACCCCCTCCCATGTTGTGTGTCTATGTGATGATAGCACTCTTTTACACCCTCCCATGTTGTGTGTCTATGTGATGCTAGCGCTCTTCTACACCCTCCCATGTTGTGTGTCTATGTGATGCTAGCGCTCTTCTACACCCTCCCATGTTGTGTGTCTATGTGGGGACCATCCCCCTCCTACACCCTCCCATGTTGTGTGTCTATGTGGGGACCATCCCCCTCCTACACCCTCCCATGTTGTGTGTCTATGTGATGCTAGCGCTCTTCTACACCCTCCCATGTTGTGTGTCTATGTGGGGACCATCCCCCTCCTACACCCTCCCATGTTGTGTGTCTATGTGATGATAGCCCTCTTCTACACCCTCCCATGTTGTGTGTCTATGTGGGGACCATCCCCCTCCTACACCCTCCCATGTTGTGTGTCTATGTGGGGACCATCCCCCTCCTACACCCTCCCATGTTGTGTGTCTATGTGATGCTAGCGCTCTTCTACACCCTCCCATGTTGTGTGTCTATGTGATGATAGCACTCTTCTACACCCTCCCATGATGTGTACCCTCGTGTATGAGCCATTACCCCCCTTTTTTCTCTCAGGATTTCTGACTTTGTTGGAACCATAGCACTCCTTCACCCTTTTATGATGTATGTCTCCTTTGGGATCACACTAACAGTGGTCTCAGACAGACATCCAGACTTCTTACATCAATCTTGTTACATAATCATCATTTTGCTGTTGAAAGTACATGAATTTTTAGCAATTTATTATATTCCTGGAGCAGACAACACAGAAAAAATAACAAGCATGACAAGTTCATTGTAAATCTTGTGACATGTGGTTCCCAGTCAGGTTAGTTTCTTCGACTCTGCGGGGAAGACATGTAAATTGTACCATACTGAAATATGTTCTATTAAATGTTAAGTAAATTTTACTTTGCAAAACATTTAATATTAATTTTGACACCATGAAGATTTGAACTCTTGCCTTTGACCTTTATATCCACATAAACCTTTGACCTTTGATAATGGTAGTTCACATTGTAAATACAATCAAACTTAGCAATGTTTAGAATATCATTTCCTTTTTCCACACTTGATGAAGGTTTCATTACCTATCAATTTGCGTAGCCGCAACAAACACAATTTCAAACTGTATTCTCGAGAATATTCCCAAACTTGTATTCATCTACTAGAAAACTGATCATAAGATCAGCAAGGGCCTATGCCTGACCATACCCCATGGTTTAATTTTATTGACAGTGACCTTGACCTTACAAACTCCTTAAATCTCTTTTGCACATCTTAATATCACAGTGTATCACCATGTCAAATTTCAAAAAGATTAGTCTTTTGGATTCCGAGATATGGAATGTACCCCCTTGGTCTAATTTTAGTAATGTGACCTTTACCTCAAAAACTTTTAAATCCCTATTGCACATATATATATATATCACAGTATATCCCCATATAAAATTTCAGGAAGAATAGTATTGGAATCCAAAATTATCTTCAAAAACCAAACTGTGGATAGACAAACGGGAGTTAGTTGATTTTTTTGCCAATTTGATCCCTTCCCCCCCC
>NW_018408743.1:445765-562622 GCF_002113885.1 Mizuhopecten yessoensis | reverse complement strand
CCCCCACCCCCCCCACACACACACCACCACCACCACCACCACTGGGGTTAGATCCATATAATTCAAAAGTTTGTTTTCCTTGAACTATGAAACTTTCCTGGACGTTTTATTGAAATTGGTTCAGTGATAATAAATCACAAGAGCAATCATGTGAGCAAATAAAAACCAGATTTCTTTTTCATGAAACATTGCTTACATGATCATATGATTTACTTTAACATTGATCTATGACCTTGACGACTCACATGTCCTTGACCTCTTTTTCTGGGCCCTGCATTTTGCCTGTGACAGAGCCTCGTTCTGTGTTCTGAACCCAGCCTACCAGTCCCCGCTGTGATGCATTTTTCTGTGTATACTGCAACAAACACATTTAATAATCTTTAAAACATATGCATAATGGTATCACATGGCAACATTAAGGAGAATACTAAAAATCTTATTTCACTTTTTATCTTTAAAAGATTTTCTGAACCACCTTCCCTATCCTATATTGTAAAACTTTACACACAAAAAAGAGGGTAATTTGTCTAATGAAACTATGTTAACAGAATAAGTACTGTATCAACAATTGTTTGTCCTGGAATTTTCATGAATACCCAATTTTTAGACTCATACAGAGTATTGCTAAAGCAATACATGTCCCCTACCAGCCCCCGCTAGCTATTTCACTGTAAAGATTTATAAAAATAGTGCCCTTTGGTGTTAATTTGTGAAAATGAAAAGTATACAATTAGATTGTAACTGATTTTGTAACTCAAATTTGTCCGAGATATTATGGTCCTTTGTAATTGTGTGAAGTTTGATCCAAATCCCTCGAGGAATGAAGCCGCTACAGTGCTGACAAGGATTTTCTAAAAATAGTCACGGTGACCTTTACCTTGACCTGTCAACCCTGTAACTCAAACTTGTCCGAGATATTGTTGCCCTTTGTAATGGTGTGAAGTTTGATAAAAATTCCTCAAGGAATAAAGTCGCTAGACCACTGAGAAGGATTTTCTAAAAATAGTAACGGTGACTTTGACCTTGAACCGACAACCTAGAAATTCGAATTAGTCCGAGATATTATGGTCTTTCATATTTCTGTGAAGTTTGATAAAAATCCCTCAAGGAATGAAGCCGCTAGAGCGTTGACAAACATTGGTGTTACGTACGTACATAGACAGACGGAGAGGAGAACTATAGTGCCCCGGTTTCACCGGTAGGGGACAATGTTGGGCTCATTTCCAAGAAGCAACCATCCAAATAATATGATTCTATGCATTCCAATTATTCAGAAAAATTTGTTTGATAAGTTTGACATATTTGACCCCTGTGACTTTGATAGTAGGTCAAGGTCATTTTCATTCTCAAACTTTATCAGGAACTATCCAAAAAAAGCTACCAGCCAAATATTAAGATTCTATACCTTTCTGATAGTTTCAGTTCTTCACAGAAGTTGTTTAATGTGTTTGACATATTTGACCACTGTGATCTTAAAAGTAGGTTGAGGTAATTTTCAATAGCAAAATTTGTTAGGCTACATCTGTGACAGTCACCAGTCAAATATTACAATTCTATGCCTTTAAATTATTCAGAAGTCATTTGGAGTGTTTGATAAATTTGGCCCCTGTGACCTTGAAAGTAGGTTGAGGTCATTTTTATTCTCAAACTGTGTTGGGCTCTATCTAAAGAAGCTACTAGGCACATATTTAGATTCTATACCTTTCAGTTCTTCAGAAGAAGTCGTTGCAAGTATTTGATACTTTTGACCCCTGTGACCTTGATAGTAGGAGAACTTTTTTTGGTAAAAGTTGAGATTACAGTTAAAATAGAAACTGTATTGGAATAAAAAAAAAACTGCACTACAAAACCAGAAAAATATGACACAAAAAAAAAGAGAACAAAAAAGTACATAAAATTTACCTTTTTTATTTATCTATTTATTAATTTTCATTTAAGCAGACAATTCTTCTACCATCAGATTCATGCCAACAGTGTAATACAAAATTGATTTATTAGTTCTATATTTACACACTCCTCAATCTAACATTAGTAAGATGTCTACAATACAATTATGATTTGGAAAACATATGAACTATTCAGTACAGGCCTTCTATATTTGGGCAATGTCCTAAATCCAATTGAATAGTCGTAAGAATAGCTCTTCTGAGCTAAAGTTGCATTGTTACAAACACGACTCTAAATAAAAATTCTTGTATCTTGTGTGAATCCTTCATATTCATTAAGAAAATGGCCTGCTGGCAGAAAGATGGTGACATTTGTAGCTGACGACTGCTGGAGTTACACTCTTACGTCACAGTGTGGGCATCAATGGAGATAATTACGCTGATATAGCAATATGCCAGGCCAAATATCGCCTTACTGGATTCTTGCAGAACAAAGTCAATTACCAGGCAGACATCTCGGGGACACTTTACATTCCTGGTGGAACTCCACTCACAGTTAAACGGCTTAATTCTTATATGAAATAAATATGGAGCCGTGTATCTGTCATTGCATTTATCTTTGTTTGGACCTCTCTCAGTCGATTATGTGTCTATCCCATCATAACAACACTCCAGACTGTTTTTATTTCTTTGTCAACCGCAGAACCATTTTATTTGCAAACTCTCTTACCTGGTACTCAATATATTGCCAAACCCTGTATAATGCCAACATTTCTCTGAACAAACAGAGGCAGAATGGTATATCATCAATATTTTGAAGACACTATTCACAATATCTTTTTACTATGTTATTGAAACCAGGTAAGATATGACATTAATCTGAAGGGGGTCTGGACAACTAGCTGTTTTTTTATCCTCTTGGTAAGAATATTTGTACTAGTTGACTAAACCAAAAAACCCTTTGGCAGGTAAATAAAGTATTTAAATGATTACAGTAAACAAACATTGGAAATGAACCTCCAGTGATCAATTATTGATGTCAGAATAATCTGAGTATGACGGATGTTCTAATTCATTTTACATGTGATAATTCCCACTGTATTTTCACATTTGTTTTATTTCTCTTACTGTTAATAAACAAGAGACCCAGAGGGCCTGTATCGCTCACCTGAATATGTTAAAAATAATTGGTATGAAGTAAAGATATAGCACTCCATGGTAGGTGCTGTAAGTACATGAAATTTTAGAAAGATCCATCCAGCGCTTGAGATAGAGTGAGAACAAACTTCAAACAGAGCCCCATCCCTCTGCCCCTGGGGGGGGGGGGCATATCCAACAATTATATAAAATTGAGTCCCCTTGACCCAAGGATACTCCAGACTAAATAAGGATAAAATCCCTTAATCCTGATGGTTGGAGAAGGATTTTAAAGATTTTACCTCTATTTCTCCTATTGGGACCTGCCCTTCTGCCCCCTGGGAGACCATACCCACTGTTTATACAAAATTGAGTTCCCTTGGCCCAAGGATGCTCCAGACTAAATTAGGATAAAATCCCTTAATCCCTATGGTAGAAGAAGGATTTTAAAGATTTACCTCTATTTCCCCTATTAGGCCCCACCTCTCTGCCTCCAGGGGGGTCAGACACACCCTTTATACAAAATGTGTTCCCCTTCACCCAATTCCAGAGTGCTTCATACCAAATTTTGAAAAAAAAATCCTACAGAAGAAGAAGGATTTTAAGGAATTTACTGTTTCCCTTATTGGGCCCCTCCCTTCTGCCCCCAGGGGGGCCACACTCGCTGTTTTAAACAAATTGAGTCCCTTTTGCCTAAGGATGCTCCAAACTAAATTAGGATAATATCCCTTAATCCCTATGGTAGAAGAAGGGTTATAAAGGTTTTACCTATATTTCCCCTAATGGGCCCTGCCCCTCAGGCCCCTAGGGGGCCAGACCCACGGTTTATACACAATTGGTTCCCCTTCACCCAAGAAACCTTTTGACCAAATATGGCCCAAATCCTTTCATTCCTACAGAATAAGAAGGATTTTAAAGAATTTGCTATGTTCCCCCTATGTGCCCCGCCCCTCAGGCCCCTGGGAGGCCAGACCCACGGTTTATACAAAATTGGTTACCCTTCACCCAAGAAACCTTCTGACCAAATATGGACCAAATCCTTTCATTCCTACAGAATAAGAAGGATTTTAAAGAATTTGCTATGTTCCCCCTATGTGGCCCGCCCCTCAGGCCCCTGGGAGGCCAGACCCATGGTTTATACAAAATTGGTTCCCCTTCACCCAAGAAACCTTTTGACCAAATATGGCCCAAATCCTTTCATTCCTACAGAATAAGAAGGATTTTAAAGAATTTGCTATGTTCCCCCTATGTGGCCCGCCCCTCAGGCCCCTGGGAGGCCAGACCCATGGTTTATACAAAATTGGGTCCCCTTCACCCAAGAAACCTTCTGACCAAATCCTTTCATTCCTTCAGAAGAAGAAGGATTTTAAAGAATATTTTGCTTTGTTTCCCCTATTTTGCCCTGCCCCTCAGGCCCCTGGGATGCCAGACCCACGGTTTATACAAAATTGGTTACCCTTCACCCAAGAAACCTTCTGACCAAATATGGACCAAATCCTTTCATTCCTACAGAATAAGAAGGATTTTAAAGAATTTGCTATGTTCCCCCTATGTGCCCCGCCCCTCAGGCCCCTGGGAGGCCAGACCCATGGTTTATACAAAATTGGTTCCCCTTCACCCAAGAAACCTTCTGACCAAATATGGACCAAATCCTTTCATTCCTACTGAATAAAAAGGATTTTAAAGAATTTGCTGTTTCCCCTATTTTGCCCCGACCCTCAGGCCCCTTGGAGGCCAGACACACAGTTTATACAAAATTGGTTCCCCTTCACCAAAGGATGCTTCAGACCAAATATGGAACAAATCCTTTCATTCCTACAGAAGAAGAAGGATTTTAAAGAATTTGCTATGTTTCCTCTATTTTGCCCCACCCCTTAGGCCCCTGAGGGGCAGACCCACGGTTTATACAAAATTGTTCCCCCTTTACCCAAGGATGCTTCAAACCAAATATGGAACAAATCTTTTCATTCCTACAGAAGAAGAAGGATTTTAAAGAATTTGCTATATTTCCCCTATTGGGCCCCGCCCCTCAGCCCCAAGGGGGGCCACACCCATAATTTATACCAAATTTGTTCCCCTTCCCACAAGGATGCTTCTGACCAAATTTGGTCAAAATCTGCTCAGTCGTTCATGACTAGTAGCGTTTTAAAGGAAAAGTTGACGGACGGACGACGGACGCTACGGTATGGCATAAGCTCACCATGGTCCTTCGGACCAGGTGAGCTAAAAAAATTACAATTGTAGAAAGCTTACCTTGCGAAAGAAAACACCTGAAATAAAAAGAATACAGATAAGTTATATTTTAAAATGTGACAGAAGGAAAACTAGACAGGGACTTATACACTCTCCAGACACTGTTAATGGTCAGCTGAAAATTGCTATATCAACATTCAAATTTATTGTCATTTCATCCTTAATATACATCAACGTTTGTCTGGAGAAATGGTCAACTGTACAACATATATAAATGGTGTTCTATTTAGACAGGTTTTACTGTACAGTATATATATACTGATGTGTGGCCCAAAGGTGTTCTATTTAGATAGGTTTTACTGTACAGTATATATATACTGATGTGTGGCCTAAAGGTGTGTTTTACTGTACAGTAAATATATACTGATGTGTGGCCCAAAGGTGTTCTATTTAGACAGGTTTCTCTGTACAGTATATATATACTGATGTGTGGCCCAAAGGTGGTCTATTTAGACAGGTTTTACTGTACAGTATATATATACTGATGTGTGGCCCAGTTGTGTTCTATTTAGACAGGTACTATTGTACAATATATATATATATATATATATATATATATACTGATGTGTGGCCCAATGGTGTTCTATTTCGACAAGTTTTACTGCACAATATATATATATATGCTGATGTGTGGCCCAAAGGTGTTCTATTTAGACAGGTTTTACTGTACAATAAACATATATATACTGATATGTGGCCCAAATGTGTTCTATTTAGACAGGTTTTACTGTACAATAAACATATATATACTGATGTGTGGCCCAAATGTGTTCTATTTAGACAGGTTTTACTGTACAGTATAAATATACTGATGTGTGGCCCAAAGGTGTTCTATTTAGATAGGTTTTACTGTACAGTATATACATACTGATGTGTGGCCCAAAGGTGTTCTATTTAGACAGGTTTTTCTGTACAATAAACATATATATACTGATGTGTGGCCCAGTTGTGTTCTATTTAGACAGGTACTATTGTACAATATATATATATATATATATATATATATACTGATGTGTGGCCCAAAGGTGTTCTATTTAGACAGGTTTTTCTGTACAATAAACATATATATACTGATGTGTGGCCCGAATGTGTTCTATTTAGACAGGTTTTACTGTACAATAAACATATATATACTGATGTGTGGCCCAAACGTGTTCTATTTAGACGGGTTTTACTGTACAATAAACATATATATACTGATGTGTGGCCCAGTTGTGTTCTATTTAGACAGGTTTTACTGTACAGTATATATATATATACTGATGTGTGGCTCAATGGTGTTCTATTTAGACAGGTTTTACTGCACAATATATAAATATATATATACTGATGTGTGGCCCAAAGGTGTTCTATTTAGACAGGTTTTACTGCACAATATATAAATATATATATACTGATGTGTGGCCCAAAGGTGTTCTATTTAGACAGGTACTACTGTACAGTATATATATATATATATATATACTGATGTGTGGCTCAATGGTGTTCTATTTAGACAGGTTTTACTGCACAATATACAAATATATATACTGATGTGTGGCCCAAAGGTGTTCTATTTAGACAGGTTTTACTGTATAGTATATATTTATATATACTGATGTGTGGCACAAACATGTTCTATTTAGACAGGTTTTACTGTACAGTATATATATACTGATGTGTGGCCCAAACGTGTTCTATTTAGACAGGTTTTAATGTCAAAAGTACAAACTGAATGCAGTAGTAATTATTTTCATTAGTTTCAGTAGGGTTGATTCAATAAGGATAAGATATATATCTAATCCTAGTGTAGGTTTTATTGCCATCCTTTTTTAACAGATGGCCTCCATGACAACATTTTACACATTTGTTATTGTACAACAGCACTAAGGCCTTTATAGCTGTGTGGGCGACTGATCAACCAGTCATCACCTTATTATGTTTCTTCAACGCATCCTTGACATACCAGACGTCTAATTGGACAGGGAGAAAAACGGAAATGAAATCTCTCGTAACAACACAACTTAATCTGTCATTCTGATTCTTCAAGACTTACATAGTGGGCATTAGCTTTACTTTTTATTTTTTTCTATTGCGTATATACGAAGCCATCAGCTGAAGACATCTCACGATTTGTCAATTGAACTACATGTGTGGCCCAGCCGTGGCTAACGTTGTGGTAGTGAATGGGATTGTCCCTATCTTGTCCATCAAGGTATTGATCTGCTTCGTGTAGAGACTTTTTAGTGGATAGGAAATAAACCATCTATCAGAGCCTGACATTCTCAAATTGTATTACAACAGATCTTTTTATAAATTTGCCTTTCTCTGCTTTTATAGCTTGCAACTTTTTCAAACATACATGAAATATGTATAAAAAATATGCTTAATCATCTTGCATAAATGTAACAGATTTATAGCAAAATCAATAAAATTTCAATTCACTTCAGCAGTGATGAAACTTCTCCTAATAAAATGTCACCTTACATTGACAATGATATAACTAATTAAACTTATTTGTTGCAATTGATATACTTGTTCATCTTATGATCTACCATAATTAATTTGCTGTTTAAATGTTTCTACAAGAGAAGGAAAAATACACACAACAGAAAATAGATTAATGAAAATGACAGGACATGATAAACAGATCTCCATCACTAAAGATTATTCTCTAGAAAGTGGAATTCCTTTTAATTCACAAAAATGATGACTTCAAATAGGAACACTGAAACTAACTTTAGTTTAACCATTTCTGAAGGATTAAATTCAATTGATCTTTGTCAGATGTTACCAAGTTGCAATTAAAGCCCTGAACTTTTAAAATGAGATTTTACAACTTATTAAAAATCTTTTGCAAAAAAAACAAGCCGAAAATGCCTATAGTGCTCAACTCATCATTCATGTAAAAATTATTAATAATTAAGTATGAATATATTTTTTATAAGCAAATATTTATCATGTTTATTTTGTAGATTCACAGTATACATGACATTTGAAATATAGGACACCTGACAATTACCTAAATCTGGTGTTTGAAAGTCAATAATTTAAACAAATTGCTAACACGTAGCTCTTCACCCATTATCTACATAACAATCAAATATCATGACTCAAGGTTTCATGGTTCTTTGTTAGAAATCATTTGAAGATTTTAACACATCAATAAGAATTTTTAGTATCCCTTCATCCAAGCAAATTCATGCCATAAGGATCTGTGAAAGATATTATTTGCAATTTTTAATACATTGATCTTCAATGTGGGTCAAGGTCATTCATTTGGACATTCTTGATCACTTTCAGCCGATCAAGATACTTTTACAATACCAAATGACTTGAGTTTGATATGCACTGTTCTTTCAAAGAAAATGTTTGAAGTTTATAACACATAGACCTGTTTATCTTGAAATTCATAAGGTACAAGAACATGAAAAAGCAGTCAGACCTTCACTGCAGGAAGCCACAGATCAACACTCTCTAACATTTCATTTGAAATTTATAAAATATTTGATCACTATGAAATTGAAAGTGAATCCTTTGATCATAAATTGAAAAATATTTAAAGCCTTAATCCCTGGAACAATACGAGTGCATGTCTTTTGGAAGAATCTGGGTAAGATGGCATTTCATCCAAGCAAGCCAAAGGTCTGTATTATTACAGGTCAAATTTCCCCATTCTAGATCTTGTCAATCCTTGTCATTTTAAAATAATCCAAGAGTTTTTTTTACATAGGTTAAGTAGTGTTTCAGGCATACAAAGTGATTTTCATCTATTGCTGTCATTTTCCAGAGTAGACACAGCACTCTAGGATTTAAGTACAGGAAGTGAGAACACAATTCAAAATTGCCTCTGGGATATTTGTTTGTCATTTAACTAGTTTTTGTAATTACCTGCATGTGATTGTTATTATACTTCATGTTTGTCTCAAGAATAGCACTACAGTGCTAATATTTTATTGTTTTAAATATGCGACGTTAAATAAAAATTCTTGTATCTTTACTAACACTAATTCAATTTGTTTCTTAATATTAATCTGGTGGGTTTTTTTTCATTTTTTTTTGTTGACCTCTTTTTGTGAAAATTATTTAAGGGTTTTAAAGTTATTCTTCAAGTGGAATATGACATATCTCTTTGACTATTGACCACATGTTTATCTTAAGAATTGTTTTTGGTCAAGCTAACTTTATTTTATGAGACATATATAATCAATTTTACATTACTTTAAAACAAATAAATATTAGTACAGCTTCAGTGTGAGAACAGCAAACCTGTGGAATAGTCTTCCGGAGGAAGTGGCATGTGCTACCTCATTGAACTCCTTGACGATAGTGAACTAAGCGAGTGAAATGTAAACAAAAATGTTGGACCATTTTTTAATTGTTATGTGATTATTCCGTAAGTAGACCAGACGCTCAGCATACAATGAAGCAAATATACACATACAAAACTATCGCCAAATTATCCATTTCTAATTCCGTTTTGCACTGATAGTCCTAGGAATATTAATGTATTGGAGTACACCTCAACTCGCTGTCCCCATAAGCAAGACAGAAATTCATGTCTGCTTCAACACAAACCAGCTGTTAGCTATGTACATCTGTCCTTCACTCTAATACATTGTTATACCGTATCAATGAACATTAATTCGTGAAAATCATGCAGTCAGTCTCACCTTGTACTTTGCCGATAACCTCAAAATCCACCGAGAGCAACCCTCCACCACCGGTAGCCATCTGTTTACATGTGCAACGGAAGCAGCAAATGCCTGTATAACGAGGGCCACGACTGGTGCAAAGTTCACGTCATTGACCAATCAAATGCTTCCTTTAAGAGACGCCTACACTTTTAACACTAACACTGAAGGGGGCGTGGCGCATTCACATATGAAATAATTAAGTGACATAGGATGGGGATCTGAAACACACCATTGCATGTGGAATAAAACATCTTGATTGAATAACTTAGTTATTACAGGCCTTAACTGAAATTTAACTACATACGAAAATAGGGTGGGGTCTCTTTTGAATTTTAATACCGTCGGACGTCTTCTCTCCTTTTAGATTAAGTCATGTCAATCATGTCTTTCCATTTTTGTTAGTCCTAATGGTACTTCTGTGGCATCATTTGCTAATTGAACAAGCTGGGTTATTTGAAGTGTCAAAAGTATGCTGCTGTCAATGGCTATTGAAATATAATAAACAGGTAATATTAACATTTAAGGTCAGACATATGATTATCAATTCTATTCCAACTCAGAAAAATTCTAATTAGGCTTGCTAATAAATGCATCCTAAGCTATCATCATTAAAGTCAGCAATATTGAATTAATTGAGTTAACTGACATAATAATTAAAACTAGAAAATTGGAGAGAAGTACGTGTTGCTGAACCGCATATAACTTATACCAGAAAATAAATGTTGTGGGCTAACAAAAAATTCTTGATGAGATATTTCTATTACTTGGTAATGAAACTGCTGGTACCTAAGGTAATGCTATATAACTAGAGAGGCAGCTATACAGGATGCATGCTTGGATCTGATCATAATCCTGATGTGTATGGAATATGAATATGTATTGGGGGTTTAGATCAACACTCAAGCCAAATTGATGCCCTCTGTTTTTTTTTATCAAATGTTGATGTGGAAATAAAATTTGTTGTTCAAAATTTAATGTCAGACAAATCAGCATATTCATGTACTTTTCAATTCTTAACCAGTGTTGCTCAAACAACTTAAATATCTAATAATTCTGTACTCCCTACACATAAGGATAGCTCAAATCAAACACATCCTGTGAAAATTGATTAGGACCATATTGTATAAATATAGGTGTAATCTGTCTCTGAAAATCAATTACTGGACGTATCAACTCAATTTCTAATACCAGGTAATTTATTTTACTTTATATAACAATAATTATATAAACACAAAACAAGAAAGATAAATTATGATGAAACGCTTTTATTCTAGACATGATGCCCCATAATAATCAATATCATGATATAACAACAAAGCTACATGTATTAAGTATACTCTAGAACTATCAGATTTATAGTTTCTGAATAAGTGTATCTTATTCTTTATTCTGTTACTATTATCACTAGGATATCCTTCGAGAACCTGCTCAAATTCTTACTGACTATTGAGATCAGAATTGCATCTAGTTCCATGCAATAAAATTGGAATTATTTGAGAATATTAATATACATGGTATGAATACAAAATCCTCCATGAGTAAAAGAATGAAAAGTGTATGGAACAGGTGCCACTTTCTTTAGTACTTCTTCTAGAAATCCTACCAGGTATTCTCACCGGTCAAGTTGTTTACTGTAAACAGTGATCAGTAAACAGGAAAGTTTGTATCAATATGTTTAGCCCAGGCATGAAGACCACCACGGATGTCTTTAATATCCAAATCCGAGTCTTTAAAACATTTGAGAAGTGTTTCCACTGCGATTTGTGAGTCGTTACCACGGCGACATACAACAACCACTGAAGGTTTCTCCTCTGATATTGTAAGTCGTCTTTGTATTGTGGCAATGCTCTCCTCCTGCCCAATCCTATTTATAGGTATATCTGAGGTCAGAATCAAGGAATTAAATGTTTGGACACTCTAGAGCAATTTGTACTTGTATAAAAATATGGTTATACATATACAATTGTATAAAACATTAAACCTTACAGGAAACTTTGATACTTTAAACGACTGGTGGTTTCTAAAGGTAACCTTTTGGTCTTCATATTTAACCA
This sequence comes from Mizuhopecten yessoensis, assembly GCF_002113885.1. Lineage (NCBI taxonomy): Eukaryota > Metazoa > Mollusca > Bivalvia > Pectinida > Pectinidae > Mizuhopecten > Mizuhopecten yessoensis. The sequence continues at coordinate 550,616 of NW_018408743.1, read as the reverse complement.
TTTTTGGTAACCAATTACCAGGCATGATTCAAGTCTCAATTGTAACTACAGGTGACCCCTTGGTGTCTAGATAACTACACACTTGTACATGTACATGTACCAACCTATTCCATTGTACCGTTGGTGAATGCTGTGTCCCTAAGTAACCAAAGATGACTAGTCTAAGGGTGTCTGTGGGTAACCAATGGTGACTACTGTATCCCTAAATAGCCAATTGTGACAAGTTTCCTAGTAACTGTGTGTAACCAATGGTGATAACTGCTGTCTTTGGTGACTCTTGTATAGAAGGAAACTTGCACCTTGTCAAACTTTCCTCCTTTACTAATGTACAACCCATATTGACCTGGTGTTAATTTCACCCGTTCAATGTATTACGATGCCTAAATATGCTGTGAACTGATATTCACTTTCCTGATATATTCACCCTGACACACACGAATATTGGTGACTCTGTATACCTCCACACATCAGTATACAAGTACTACCCACACCTGACACACACAAATATTGGTGACTCTGTATACCTCCACACATCAGTATACAAGTACTACCCACGCCTGACACACACAAATATTGGTGACTCTGTATACCTCCACCCATCAGTATACAAGTACCACCCATACCTGACACACACGAATATTGGTGACTCTGTATCCCTCCACACATCAGTATACAACTACCACCCACGCCTGACACACAAAAACATTGCTGACACTGTATACCTCCACACATCAGTATACAACTACCACCCACGCCTGACACACACAGATATTGCTGACTCTGTACACCTCCACACATCAGTATACAAGTACCACCCATACCTGACACACACGAATATTGGTGACTCTGTATACCTCCACACATCAGTATACAACTACCACCCACACCTGACACACTCAAATATTGGTGACTCTGTACACCTCCACACATCAGTATACAAGTACCACCCATACCTGACACACACGAATATTGGTGACTCTGTATCCCTCCACACATCAGTATACAACTACCCCCCACACCTGACACACTCAAATATTGGTGACTCTGTATACCTCCACACATCAGTATACAACTACCACCCACACCTGACACACACAAATATTGGTGACTCTGTATAGCTCCACACATCAGTATACAACTACCACCCACGCCTGACACACAAAAACATTGCTGACACTGTATACTTCCACACATCAAGTATACAAGTACCACCCAGGCCTGACACACAAACATTGGTGGCGCTGTATACCTCCACACATCAGTATACAAGTACCACCCACGCCTGACACACAAAAACATTGCTGACACTGTATACTTCCACAATCAAGTATACAAGTACCACCCACGCCTGACACACAAACATTGGTGGCGCTGTATACCTCCACACATCAGTATTCAAGTACCACCCACACCTGACACACAAAAACATTGCTGACACTGTATACCTCCACACATCAAGTATACAAGTACCACCCACGCCTGACACACACAGATATTGCTGACTCTGGATACCTCCACACATCAAGTATACAAGTACCACCCACACCTGACACACACAGATATTGCTGACTCTGGATACCTCCACACATCAGTATACAAGTACCACCCACGCCTGACACACACAGATATTGCTGACACTGTATACCTCCACACATCAAGTATACAAGTACCACCCACGCCTGACACACACAGATATTGCTGACTCTGGATACCTCCACACATCAAGTATACAAGTACCACCCACGCCTGACACACACAGATATTGCTGACTCTGGATACCTCCACACATCAAGTATACAAGTACCACCCACACCTGACACACACAGATATTGCTGACTCTGGATACCTCCACACATCAGTATACAAGTACCACCCACGCCTGACACACACAGATATTGCTGACACTGTATACCTCCACACATCAAGTATACAAGTACCACCCACGCCTGACACACACAGATATTGCTGACTCTGGATACCTCCACACATCAAGTATACAAGTACCACCCACACCTGACACACACAGATATTGCTGACTCTGGATACCTCCACACATCAGTATACAAGTACCACCCACGCCTGACACACACAGATATTGCTGACACTGTATACCTCCACACATCAAGTATACAAGTACCACCCACGCCTGACACACACAGATATTGCTGACTCTGGATACCTCCACACATCAAGTATACAAGTACCACCCACGCCTGACACACACAGATATTGCTGACTCTGGATACCTCCACACATCAAGTATACAAGTACCACCCACACCTGACACACACAGATATTGCTGACTCTGGATACCTCCACACATCAGTATACAAGTACCACCCACGCCTGACACACACAGATATTGCTGACACTGTATACCTCCACACATCAAGTATACAAGTACCACCCACGCCTGACACACACAGATATTGCTGACTCTGGATACCTCCACACATCAAGTATACAAGTACCACCCACACCTGACACACACAGATATTGCTGACTCTGGATACCTCCACACATCAGTATACAAGTACCACCCACGCCTGACACACACAGATATTGCTGACACTGTATACCTCCACACATCAAGTATACAAGTACCACCCACGCCTGACACACACAGATATTGCTGACTCTGGATACCTCCACACATCAAGTATACAAGTACCACCCACGCCTGACACACACAGATATTGCTGACTCTGGATACCTCCACACATCAAGTATACAAGTACCACCCACACCTGACACACACAGATATTGCTGACTCTGGATACCTCCACACATCAGTATACAAGTACCACCCACGCCTGACACACACAGATATTGCTGACACTGTATACCTCCACACATCAAGTATACAAGTACCACCCACGCCTGACACACACAGATATTGCTGACTCTGGATACCTCCACACATCAAGTATACAAGTACCACCCACACCTGACACACACAGATATTGCTGACTCTGGATACCTCCACACATCAGTATACAAGTACCACCCACGCCTGACACACACAGATATTGCTGACACTGTATACCTCCACACATCAAGTATACAAGTACCACCCACGCCTGACACACACAGATATTGCTGACTCTGGATACCTCCACACATCAAGTATACAAGTACCACCCACGCCTGACACACACAGATATTGCTGACTCTGGATACCTCCACACATCAAGTATACAAGTACCACCCACACCTGACACACACAGATATTGCTGACTCTGGATACCTCCACACATCAGTATACAAGTACCACCCACGCCTGACACACACAGATATTGCTGACACTGTATACCTCCACACATCAAGTATACAAGTACCACCCACGCCTGACACACACAGATATTGCTGACTCTGGATACCTCCACACATCAAGTATACAAGTACCACCCACGCCTGACACACACAGATATTGCTGACTCTGGATACCTCCACACATCAAGTATACAAGTACCACCCACGCCTGACACACACAGATATTGCTGACTCTGGATACCTCCACACATCAAGTATACAAGTACCACCCACACCTGACACACACAGATATTGCTGACTCTGGATACCTCCACACATCAGTATACAAGTACCACCCACGCCTGACACACACAGATATTGCTGACACTGTATACCTCCACACATCAAGTATACAAGTACCACCCACGCCTGACACACACAGATATTGCTGACTCTGGATACCTCCACACATCAAGTATACAAGTACCACCCACACCTGACACACACAGATATTGCTGACTCTGGATACCTCCACACATCAGTATACAAGTACCACCCACGCCTGACACACACAGATATTGCTGACACTGTATACCTCCACACATCAAGTATACAAGTACCACCCACGCCTGACACACACAGATATTGCTGACTCTGGATACCTCCACACATCAAGTATACAAGTACCACCCACGCCTGACACACACAGATATTGCTGACTCTGGATACCTCCACACATCAAGTATACAAGTACCACCCACACCTGACACACACAGATATTGCTGACTCTGGATACCTCCACACATCAGTATACAAGTACCACCCACGCCTGACACACACAGATATTGCTGACACTGTATACCTCCACACATCAAGTATACAAGTACCACCCACGCCTGACACACACAGATATTGCTGACTCTGGATACCTCCACACATCAAGTATACAAGTACCACCCACGCCTGACACACACAGATATTGCTGACTCTGGATACCTCCACACATCAAGTATACAAGTACCACCCACGCCTGACACACACAGATATTGCTGACTCTGGATACCTCCACACATCAAGTATACAAGTACCACCCACACCTGACACACACAGATATTGCTGACTCTGGATACCTCCACACATCAGTATACAAGTACCACCCACGCCTGACACACACAGATATTGCTGACACTGTATACCTCCACACATCAAGTATACAAGTACCACCCACGCCTGACACACACAGATATTGCTGACTCTGGATACCTCCACACATCAAGTATACAAGTACCACCCACACCTGACACACACAGATATTGCTGACTCTGGATACCTCCACACATCAGTATACAAGTACCACCCACGCCTGACACACACAGATATTGCTGACACTGTATACCTCCACACATCAAGTATACAAGTACCACCCACGCCTGACACACACAGATATTGCTGACTCTGGATACCTCCACACATCAAGTATACAAGTACCACCCACGCCTGACACACACAGATATTGCTGACTCTGGATACCTCCACACATCAAGTATACAAGTACCACCCACGCCTGACACACACAGATATTGCTGACTCTGGATACCTCCACACATCAAGTATACAAGTACCACCCACGCCTGACACACACAGATATTGCTGACTCTGGATACCTCCACACATCAAGTATACAAGTACCACCCACACCTGACACACACAGATATTGCTGACTCTGGATACCTCCACACATCAGTATACAAGTACCACCCACGCCTGACACACACAGATATTGCTGACACTGTATACCTCCACACATCAAGTATACAAGTACCACCCACGCCTGACACACACAGATATTGCTGACTCTGGATACCTCCACACATCAAGTATACAAGTACCACCCACGCCTGACACACACAGATATTGCTGACTCTGGATACCTCCACACATCAAGTATACAAGTACCACCCACGCCTGACACACACAGATATTGCTGACTCTGGATACCTCCACACATCAAGTATACAAGTACCACCCACGCCTGACACACACAGATATTGCTGACTCTGGATACCTCCACACATCAAGTATACAAGTACCACCCACGCCTGACACACACAGATATTGCTGACTCTGGATACCTCCACACATCAAGTATACAAGTACCACCCACACCTGACACACACAGATATTGCTGACTCTGGATACCTCCACACATCAGTATACAAGTACCACCCACGCCTGACACACACAGATATTGCTGACACTGTATACCTCCACACATCAAGTATACAAGTACCACCCACGCCTGACACACACAGATATTGCTGACTCTGGATACCTCCACACATCAAGTATACAAGTACCACCCACGCCTGACACACACAGATATTGCTGACTCTGGATACCTCCACACATCAAGTATACAAGTACCACCCACGCCTGACACACACAGATATTGCTGACTCTGGATACCTCCACACATCAAGTATACAAGTACCACCCACACCTGACACACACAGATATTGCTGACTCTGGATACCTCCACACATCAGTATACAAGTACCACCCACGCCTGACACACACAGATATTGCTGACACTGTATACCTCCACACATCAAGTATACAAGTACCACCCACGCCTGACACACACAGATATTGCTGACTCTGGATACCTCCACACATCAAGTATACAAGTACCACCCACACCTGACACACACAGATATTGCTGACTCTGGATACCTCCACACATCAGTATACAAGTACCACCCACGCCTGACACACACAGATATTGCTGACACTGTATACCTCCACACATCAAGTATACAAGTACCACCCACGCCTGACACACACAGATATTGCTGACTCTGGATACCTCCACACATCAAGTATACAAGTACCACCCACGCCTGACACACACAGATATTGCTGACTCTGGATACCTCCACACATCAAGTATACAAGTACCACCCACACCTGACACACACAGATATTGCTGACTCTGGATACCTCCACACATCAGTATACAAGTACCACCCACGCCTGACACACACAGATATTGCTGACACTGTATACCTCCACACATCAAGTATACAAGTACCACCCACGCCTGACACACACAGATATTGCTGACTCTGGATACCTCCACACATCAAGTATACAAGTACCACCCACGCCTGACACACACAGATATTGCTGACTCTGGATACCTCCACACATCAAGTATACAAGTACCACCCACGCCTGACACACACAGATATTGCTGACTCTGGATACCTCCACACATCAAGTATACAAGTACCACCCACGCCTGACACACACAGATATTGCTGACTCTGGATACCTCCACACATCAAGTATACAAGTACCACCCACGCCTGACACACACAGATATTGCTGACTCTGGATACCTCCACACATCAAGTATACAAGTACCACCCACGCCTGACACACACAGATATTGCTGACTCTGGATACCTCCACACATCAAGTATACAAGTACCACCCACACCTGACACACACAGATATTGCTGACTCTGGATACCTCCACACATCAGTATACAAGTACCACCCACGCCTGACACACACAGATATTGCTGACACTGTATACCTCCACACATCAAGTATACAAGTACCACCCACGCCTGACACACACAGATATTGCTGACTCTGGATACCTCCACACATCAAGTATACAAGTACCACCCACACCTGACACACACAGATATTGCTGACTCTGGATACCTCCACACATCAGTATACAAGTACCACCCACGCCTGACACACACAGATATTGCTGACACTGTATACCTCCACACATCAAGTATACAAGTACCACCCACGCCTGACACACACAGATATTGCTGACTCTGGATACCTCCACACATCAAGTATACAAGTACCACCCACGCCTGACACACACAGATATTGCTGACTCTGGATACCTCCACACATCAGTATACAAGTACCACCCATGCCTGACACACACAGATATTGCTGACTCTGTATACCTCCACACATCAAGTATACAAGTACCACCCACGCCTGACACACACAGATATTGCTGACTCTGGATACCTCCACACATCAGTATACAAGTACCACCCATGCCTGACACACACAGATATTGCTGACTCTGGATACCTCCACACATCAAGTATACAAGTACCACCCACGCCTGACACACACAGATATTGCTGACTCTGGATACCTCCACACATCAAGTATATAAGTACTACCCATGCCTGACACACGCAGATATTGCTGACACTCTATACCTCAACACATCAAGTATACAAGTACCACCCACGCCTGACACACGCAGATATTGCTGACACTCTATACCTCCACACATCAAGTATACAAGTACCACCCACGCCTGACACACAAAAACATTGCTGACACTGTTCACAAGAACAAACCACGCATGGCACACACAAATATCGGTGACTTTGCTCACCTCAATCTCTCTTCAAGCGCTGGAATCTTTCCTTATTGATTTTTCTTGGTAATCAAATTCACGTCAAGTACCATAAAACCTGATCGGTATAAAATGTGCGAGTCAGCATCAGTTCTTGGGATGAAATACTGCACTATCTGTGATGTTTTGTGTGTAAAACCCTGACATTTAGGTAGATAAGTGCATGTCAATCGTTTTACAACTCTTTTAACCAGTAGTCGTCACATTACCATCACTTTATAGTTACAAAATCACTTAGAACTATCAATTATGTTAAGAATGTCTTCACAGCACAGAAAATCAATACCAATGTACTTGTACGTATACATAGTGCATGTAGCTGTTATTCTTTCTGTAGCTATAATAAAATATGTCTGTACTTGTAATATTTGAAATAAAACAGTTATCTGTGATTGTCTAATCCAAGATAATTCCAAAGAAGTTAAGGGGGAACCTTGATGAAATATTGATAAATATAATTCTCTGACAAAAGGCTGCATGCACGTGTAGAAACCTTGGCTCATTTCAAACAAATTTCATGTGCACATGTACTGATACAAGTACACAATTTTAATGGTCTTAGGTGACATAAGAGGTAAAGAGAAGGTGATGAGACATGTACACAAATATCCCTAATTGTTTAATTAACTATGGCTTATTAGTGGGTCTATCGCCTACCGTTTAAAAATACATGAAATGTAGCAAAAAAGTTTATCTGATAATCACCAAAATCTATACACCATCATGTCTTAATTAGGTTTTTATCATTTTGTTAAATTTGTGGAACAATTTTCATCCACAAAATTTTACATAGCTCTTGTCTCTCACTATTTTTTTTACAAATATTTCATGCATATGGTACACATCTTCTAAGGAACACTTAAGTGGAGGAAACTAAAGGAATTTGTTGATTCACCTGAATTTGAAAGATAATATACTCAGCTATTTAATGCATTGTATTTCGCAGTTAAGACCGAGGCCATGCTATCCTTCACCTCAAAATGACTGCTGCCTTATCTGGCATGCGATATATATTGACAAACAAAGAGTATATGGAGATTATCAGAGAAGGATACTGATAGGCTGATGAGGTAACCGACAGATGTCCATTTCCACTTCCGTTCTGACATCCACCAGGATGTGATTAGAACCCGTCTCTAGCATCTTGTTGTACTCCTGTCAATTAGAAATCAATAACATCACTCAAGTAAGCCAAACTGTATATCTCAATCTAGATACTGGTCACAGTACAGAGACATAATGCTTTAACTGGAATTGGAGATTTTCCTTGTAAAACCAATTTTAATATGAAATGCATGTATTAATTAAGTGAAAACAGTTTATCTTCATATCCAGTTGAACAAAAATTGGTCAATAAACACCTTTTTCCTGGTCTATCAATTAATTTAATTAAGGGAAAATGACAGGCCTGCTTTATCCAACTTCATGATCATTAGAAGCAAATAAATGGAGATCCTGCGAAATTGGGAGCTTCATTGAGTTGACAGAAATACTTCTGCCTTTCCTTATGTTATAATTGTTGTTAAATAAACATGAAAAGAAAATTTGCAATGGTCAAAATAGCTTTTCTTGTGTCCATATAGCCACATATTCACCCATCTAAAGCCAAGAGTTGATAAATAGTAATTCTGATTGCGACTTGCTTCATGTATCTGAAATTCTAGACATGATTTTGATGTCCAAATATATAGACCCACATCTACAGGATTCCATCACAAACACTGCCAATCTCAGAAAATCAATGAAGGTAGGCGCACCACAACATCAATTGTACTGACCCCAGGATCCTCGACATTCACGGCCATTTTTAGGCTTTGCTTAAAGAATGACTTGAGATGATAATCAGGGCCCTCTTGTTCAAAATATGATTAGCTTAATCGGTGGTTAGCGCAAATGTTATTTTTTGTGTATCTTCAAACCACATCTATTAACAGAGTTTAAACTTTACACTTATCAATATTTAAGTAGAGTAAGATTACATGCAAAATTACAAGTTTTTACCCTGTATATTGATCAAATTATTAGAGGTTTTAAAATGTCCTTATAAAGAGGGATTATGATAATCACCTTTTGAAAAGCTGAGCCCAGATCTCAGACATTTACCACTGATGTGACAGCATAAAAACCCAAAACAACTGAAAACTGCCTCAAGTCTTCATGGTCTTTGATATTCAACAATTTACAGTGAAATCTCCTTAATCTTGTGAAACTGAACATTAAGTAATCTGGATTAGTTCAAATCTGGACTAATTAATGCACATTTTTAATATGGTCTTGTTAATGAAAACTGGCTAAATCCAGACTCAGTAAAATATGTTTTCTTCAAGCTTAACACAGATTCATGTCTATGGTAGTGAACATTTTCGACATCCACTATGAAATTACAGGTTGAGCGAGTAGCATTTATTAAAAGTCTTCCTGTGGGCTAGTACTCCAAATCGTTGAGAAAAATGAGCATCCCCACTAAGTTTTACTGCCCTTAGTGTTTACGTTGTTTCTAATCAGTATTATCACTCTTTTCTTCCTTGACAGTCAATCCTGAACACCATGGCCCATGCTTGAGCATGGATTTTATGCTCAAGTCTAACTTCTTGTTTCCGTTATAGATTAATAATAAAATCTGATTTTGTCGATGATTTGGAAAAACATTGAAGAGACTACTGTTACAGGAATTCTGGTTTGAGCATAGAAACCATGCTTGAGCATGAGAAGGGTTTCATGACTACGGCCTGATAGAACCCATGCTAGAGCATGAGAAGGGTTTCATGACTAAGGGCCTGATAGATCCCATGCTTGAGCATGAGGAGTGTTTCATGACTACGGCTTGATAGAACCCATGCTTGAGCATGAGACGGGTTTCATGACTAAGGGCCTGATAGAACCCATGCTTGAGCATGAGAATGGTTTCATGACTACGGGCCTGATAGATCCCATGCTTGAGCATGAGGAGTGTTTCATGACTACGGCTTGATAGAACCCATGCTTGAGCATGAGACGGGTTTCATGACTAAGGGCCTGATAGATCCCATGCTTGAGCATGAGGAGTGTTTCATGACTACGGCTTGATAGAACCCATGCTTGAGCATGAGAATGGTTTCATGACTACGGGTCTGATAGTAACCATGCTTGAGCATGAGGAGGGTTTCATGACTACGGGCCTGATAGAACCCGTGCTTGAGCATGAGAAGGGTTTCATGGCTAAGGGCCTGATAGAACCCATGCTTAAGCATGAGAAGGGTTTCATGACTACGGCCTGATTGAACCCATGCTTGAGCATGAGGAGGGTTTCATGACTACGGCTTGATAGAACCCATGCTTGAGCATGAGACGGGTTTCATGACTAAGGGCCTGATAGAACCCATGCTTAAGCATGAGAAGGGTTTCATGACTACGGGCTTGATAGAACACATGCTTGAGCATGAGAAGGGTTTCATGGCTAAGGGCCTGATAGAACCCATGCTTAAGCATGAGAAGGGTTTCATGACTACGGCCTGATAGAACCCATGCTTGAGCATGAGAAGGGTTTCATGACTACGGGCCTGATCGTAAAAGGGCTTTCCCTCCTTCAAGTGTATTTCCAGAATATATCAAGTGTCAATGCAGTTTTCGTGGAAAAGATGTTCTAGCTCCACTTTCTTGTTGGATACCCTAACAATGATGTTGAAACTGGTGCTTAATCTTTGGCTTTTCTGTTCTTTTAGCCAGTGGCTTTCCTTCCTGATGTCCCCTAGTTCTGAAGGAGGAGATAAAGGGCCCTGCAGTAATTGTATGTGGATCTCTTTGCCCTGTGCTGAACCTGCCTAGTGAACCCTCATTAACAGGCACCATTTCTATTAATCCTGTCTCCAAACATCACAGTGGCATTTGATGCAATGTGTCATGGTCTGTTGATAATACCTTGTACAGCTTTAACTTCAGAACTTGGGTTTCTGTCAAGGAGCTTATCCCTAGTGGTACCCCCCTTAGCACAACAACCTTGGAACCATTCAGTTATATAATTTTGTGTCAAATCATCCCAGTTTTATTTTTGCAGCACACAATATGTATTATGGCTCCATTAAAAAAACACATTCGTGCCAGGTGAGCTAAAAAAGTCTGCTTTAATTATTATGCAGAAAAAGAAAAGGATCTATCTCAAACAATCAGTTTGATAAATATGTGTATGATTATATCATTTATAATTGTATCATTTATTAAAATATCTTTGTTAGAATTTGTACTTAGGACATCAAACAAATGCCACAAAAATTAAAAAAAAAAATATAGAGTAAATTTAGCTTAAACTCCTTATTTCACAAGTAAAAAAATATGTTTTTCCTTTTATTGTTTATTGCAGGCAGGACAATGGGTCCTGTTCTGATTTCTACAACATTGTATGCCATCGTAACATGTCTTGTTGTCATCAATGTTAGGATGTTGTAACTTAGTATGATAATGGTCATGTATACTAGGTTACACTAATATAGCTAGCTATACATGGATTGTTTCCTGTTTTTCCCGGAAGTGAAGATGCTTAGCTTAATGGGAAAACTACTCTTGATAATTGCACTGTCGAACCGGTCCATTGAATATTCCTTTTAACACAACAAAATATACATTAAACAATCATGCAGATATATAGAGAAAACTTACATGTACTGTGATTCTGTGTGCAGGGTCTAACACCTTCAAACACTTGTCCTGTTCAAAGTAGAGAGTGACATGTAAGTAAGTAGGAACATAACCAGCAGTGTCGACAGTCTGGTGGGTTACTGCTACAGAAACATTACTTACATTTAGTCCAACACTTCTCATGCAGTACAACAAATATCAAATTTAACTAAATTAATAAGTAATATTTTTCTGAAAGCTGAAATGTACAGATACACACTCTACAATATTATATAATAAGTTTAGGAGATAATGTGACATAGTTCGTAAGTTGTTGAAGGGACAAACATTTCAGGTAATGTATATCACTCAAACTCATTTAACTGGTGCATGCATCTATTCAATTAAGTTGTGTATATAAATAAATCACACAGATATTGAAGAATAACATAAGATATCATAAAAGATCAAATGTATTTCTATAGTGCTCGAAACAGCAATTTTGTTATTTTTATAAAAATCAATTTGTTGAGAAATATGATCCAAGTCCACAAATGCTACAACATACATCTTTGACATTTAAATTGATCTGCTCATTTCCAGTTTAAAGACCAGTTTGAAAAGAGTTTGATATTTTTTAAGATTTAAGTTTCTGTGATACTTTTATCATTTCAGCTTCTTGGTTTGCTCTGCATGAAAATCGTCAATGTGTTAGAAATTGTTCTTCAAATCAGTCACTTTTATGAGAATTGCCAAAAAATGTAAATAACAAAAGATGTTGATACTCATGAAAACTTATCTGGATACATCTAGCATTATACCATTTAAAGTTGTAATGGGCATTCTTAGCACATTTCTTGTGATCTCCGTTTGTTTCTTCAAAATTGATCCTCTCAACTGCACTAGGTTACCCCTCCCCATTCCTAAATGGTTGAATCAGGATCATTCTTACAAGAAAGTGAAGTAATAATCCAACCATTTAAATGAAGATGTACATATACCAATTAATGGAATTCCCTCAACAAAGTACATGTCTCAAATTCTTTAATATACCTTGTCATCCGCCCTGGCCCCACAAAACTGTTCATAGTCGATCAACTGTGTTATCGAAGGTTGGGTGCCACACAATGGACATGAAGGTTGTCTCCCCCTGAGCTTTATCCTTCTAAATGTACCATCCAGGCCGTCAAACATAAGCATCACTTGTGAGAATGAAGCTTGGTTTTGTCAAGGCAAAGTTATCGCATAATTACAGTGTATACAAATAAACCATGGAATACTAGGAAATATCAATCACAGTTTTAACTTGTGCCCTTGTCGCTTTCCATAATGAGGGTGGTAACTTACAAGGATGACCAATATATCATTTAAAGCTAATACTAAGAAGTTCTACTGGGAAGGGCAAAATTAACACTAGAATTCTATTGGTGACGGGTAAACTTTCCTTGTTAGTTACCACTAGTATACAATGTTCAACAGAATCTCTGAAATTGTAGCCAGTTGATTATATTTCCAAGTAAAGTCAAGAGATCGATGTTGTCTGCACATTATCATTGTCATTACCATTGTGTGTTACGTTAGTTTTACATCACACACAACAACATCATTGACTAAGTAACCACTAACATCATCAATATAACGGTAAGTAAGGAAGTAAGTTGATTAAAACAAATAACATCAAAGTGAGACTGGATATTTTGGCACTACATACGTATGTGTACCATATTAAAACACTTAAAACCTAAATGATTTTTGTAACTTTCATTTGTACTCTGCATAAACATTTGATGGTAATCAGGACTAGAGGGTGCTAAGCTTTGGTTACTCAGAGATGTAATTCCAGAAAACTCAAAAGGAGTAGATTTCACATGTGGCATACAATTAGAACTCCCAGGAATGAATTGGCAAAAGTAAATCTTTCATGAATGTAAGCCATCAGTCACATGTATTACAACACTACACTGAAGACAAAGGATACGCCCAATACCAGCGGCTATTTTGATAGCCTCCAAGGCCTGTAAACAGCCAATAGTCCCAGGCACTACAATGCAAAGTAAAACGGATGAACAATTTATTTACTATTTTGATTCTTTTTTTAGTCTCATTGAGCAGGTTCAAACATTTATTAGTGTGTGAAACAATATAAGATTTTTACTATAAAGTACTAGAAATCAGTTTAAATTATTCAAAAATAAAAACAATTACTCTTTAATTTTAAAAGATCAAAATAGACTTGTATCTACACTTTAGGTTACTAGATTAAGAAAAATGTTGAATTGATACACAAAACGTTCCCTCTTACCGACTCCCAGGACCCCCCCATCAGAACAGTTAGTGACAGTCTCTGGAGGCGGAGGTTTGGGGTATAGACATCTGTAGCAGGGACCGCCGTCGTAGTTGTACACTGTAAGCTGATTAACAACAGACAATGTATCGAATCCTCTATAGATCATCACAAGGGTGTGTTGTACCAAACAGATTGTGTTCAATTGATCAATAAGTTAGACACTATAGTTCACAGTTAAAACAATTATGAATCAATTAATAAAGTTATTTACTTCAAAAACTTGACTGAAGACAGAAACAATCTCCTGCATGTTTGGGTGTAAACAGGTTGGAATAGGCCTGCTGTATCCAAATACATGTACTAAGCACATGTCCTAAAACGTCATGTTAGGTGGAACACTTTATCTCTCTTTCTATTCTTTTCACTCTTCTTTGATTCTAATCTCCTCCCTTCAATGTTGATAACAACCATTTTCTACCTAGTATTTACTGGTTTAGGACATATATATATAGCAGAATGCCTAAGATTAAGATGTTTTTATATTGTTATAATCACTACATATGTATTTAATGTAAGGGCTTTCGCAGGAGAGATATCTGATGCTTAGGGCTTTTCCAGAAAGAGATATCTGATGCTTAGGGCTTTTCCAGAAAGAGATATTTGATGCTTAGGACTTTCCCAGAAAGAGATATCTGATGCTTAGGACTTTCCCAGAAAGAGATATCTGATGTGTAGGGCTTTTCCAGAAAGAGATATATGATGCTTAGAACTTTCCCAGAAAGAGATATCTGATGCTTAGGACTTTCCCAGAAAGAAATATCTGATGCTTAGGACTTTCCCAGAAAGAAATATCTGATGCTTAGGACTTTCCCAGAAAGAGATATCTGATGTGTAGGTCTTTTCCAGAAAGAGATATCTGATGTGCAGGGCTTTTCCAGAAAGAGATATCTGATGCTTAGAACTTTCCCAGAAAGAGATATCTGATGTGTCGGGCTTTTCCAGAAAGAGATATCTGATGTGCAGGGCTTTTCCAGAAAGAGATATCTGATGTGTAGGGCTTTTCCAGAAAGAGATATCTGATGCTTAGAACTTTCCCAGAAAGAGATATCTGGTGCCTCAGATTTTTCCAGAAAAAGACATCTGCTAACGGGAAGGCCCTTTTATGTGACCTCACTCATTATTATGGTAATGCCCTGCTCTGTGGTATATCTGACAAACTAACTAGTCGTCTGCAGAGGGTTCAGAACACTGCAGCACGACTAGTTACTCGTACTCAAAAGAGAGAGCACATCACACCTGCGCTTTATTCGTTGCATTGGTTACCTGTACGATACAGGTCGCAGTACAAAATTCTGGTATACACATACAAGGCACTGAATGGAACGGCTCCTCAGTACCTACAGGAACTTGTTACCCTGTATCAGCCGTCAAGATCACTGCGGTCGGAGTCAGAATCTTTGCTGTGTGTCCCAAAATCTCGTACTGTGACCTACGGAAACAGATGCTTTGGGAGGGTTTCGGCTACGTTGTGGAATAGCTTACCATCTGCTATTAGGAAGTCGAATACCCTGGCCAAGTTCAAGAGGGACATAAAAACTCACCTCTTCACGTCTGCATTTTAGAATCTTTTCAAAGACATCATGTAAATACCACCCTTTTATTTGTTCAATTATGTGCATAATGCTTGTTAAATGTATGAAAGTGATTGCAAGCCATTGTTGTTTGTTTTCACAATTATAGCCATTACTATTATCCATATGTTGTAAAGCGCCTTAGAGTAATTTTACAAATTATATAGGGCGCTATATAAATGCTGTATATTATTATTATTATTATATATTGTGACCCCTTCACTCATATACTATCAATTGTAAGTGACAGTTGGTCTTTATAGGCAGGCAATGTTGAGACACTTGATCTTTTATACAGGCAATCTAGCTAGTACTTCATAACAAGAACAAGCAATGACTTACTTGTCCCTCAAACCTGAGAGCACTGCCCGAGACGAGTGGCTTGTTGGCTAGGATACAGGCATCATTGAGGAGATACCTGGTGGCTACATTATCTGTGGCATCCAGCACAATATCATATCTAAGGCAATTAATGAAGGGAAAATCCAAGATGTTTGGTAATATGCCAATCCAAAACTCAAAACAAAATCTTCTAACTCAGCTTGTCTTTAAACAGTGATTCTTGTCGCTGCTTTTTAGTAGAACTGTTTAAACTTGATTTTGCACTACATCATGTGCAGGGTTGCAACAAATCTGAATTCAGAATAAGATTATCAGTGAAATACTGGAAGAATACTGAATAAGACATTTTGAAGGAGAATATGTGTCTCAGATGCTCAATTATCTGATTATTGCTATGGATATTGAGTAGAATATGGCAATTTTAAATGAACTTTCATAACATCCCTTTGGTTACCTTGTTTCAGAACTTTCTACATTTTTAAAGAGGGGCTTTATACAATCAATGAATAGTGTAGCTACTAAAATGACACATTAAGCATTTGGAAGTATCCAAGTGGTCCTGGAGATTGACTCTTGTATAACTTAATATCCACTTTAAACCTTAACTGCTGTTAAATAATTTGTAGACCTGACAGCCAGTACGTTATACAAGGATACTGTTTTATAAGTTGTAAGGCGTTAGAACTGTTTAGCTGCAGGTGGTAAGGAATACATTCCACATGTGAATTTAAGCTGAAAGGTAACCAGAAATACAATTAATTTAGCTAATAGATTAAAAATAAATACATGATCATATGAACCATATTTAATCAAGGACTAGGAATAATGATGATTAAACTGTTTGTGGCACGCAGAACCATGTGTTTTATGTTTATTACATTTTTGCAAGTGAAGTATTGAACTCTAGCTATCAACCTGATAATAACAATATCTTTCACAATGTGACAGATATCAAAAGTGATATAAAAAATATCACTTTTGGAATTGACCAATCAGAATGGTACTTTATATTCACTTCATTCAAAGCTACAGATTTTCAGTTCAGATACAAATGAAGCAAAAGGTCAAATAAATCGTTTGTTTTGGTACATCTTTGCTATGAATTAAAGGAGACAGAAGTAGGCCTCAGACATTCAGACGGTAAACAGATGTTTTCAAGTACATATATGTGTAAGTAGGCTAAAATTGCTCACCTTTTACAAGCATGTGCTGCTGAGGCTGATTTGGTGACACCAACTTTAGCCTCTGTGTGTAGGATCTGTCTGTGGAGGTTAGTCAACTCTACCTCATCATAGTCCACCAACCCTATCCTCCCTGAAAACATTTCAAAAGGGTTTGAAAAGAATGGCCGGTTGTTCACATTATCTTTTGTTTAATTTGTGACAATTTTTTAAATCGTGTAAATTGTTCATGATTTTTTTCAAAACAAGGGGTACACCCGGTCTAAAGGAAGGTAATACATTGATTTATTGAGCAAAAACGAAATTAAATTTACTGACAGTTGGAAAACTAATAACAGTGACATATACCTTTGCTCATAGTGCAATAACCAAGTAAAGCTCTCTGATTTACCTAAACACCAATTCTACCATTCTACAGGTTTCAAGTGTTTGAATATTCAACATCATGGGAATTTTCGTATTTTATCTATATACTCTGCCTATAAACTGCTTTAAAAGCCAGGTATTTTTTTCAGCATTAAATGCTTTCATTGCTTAAACTGATTTTCATGTACATTAAAACCTGTGTACTATTAATCCCAGCAGATATTATAGACAAGTTAAAAAGAGATAATTTGAAATTATTCTTTACCAGGTGACACAAATATGACTTCTTTACTAGAATAAATTTTCAATTTTGTATGTGTACTAAGCATGTTTAAGAATTCACTGTTAAATTGAGCAGTAAAAGTATAATTGGTGAAGACCCACCAATGTTACTGACCTATTCCAGCTGCGGCTAGGTAAATACTGGATGGACATCCCAGTCCACCAGCACCAACAACCAACACAGACGCTGAGCTGATTGACAACTGACCTGCAAAATATTACACAATGTTAGGGCTAGACAATAAGGGTACATATCCAACTGGAACAGTGATTCTAAAATCTACTGGCCCGTTAGACCACTCAATATCTAATATTACTTGTCATGTTGAATAATTTTGAGTTTGCAGTATTTGCATAAGGACTAGTGAAATTGGAAACTACTTGTCCCACTGACTGAAACAGTGCTTCTAAAATCTACTACTTGTCATGTTGTGCAGTATTTACCGACCCGACTGACCACTCAATATTTAATATTTCTTGTCATTTTGAATAATTTTGGGTTTGCAGAATTTGCATAAGGACTAGTGAAATTGGAAACTACTTGTCCGACTGACTAGTAGTTTTTCAAATTAGTTTTTAGCCTTGATTTAATGTGGTTAATAACTTGGTTTATCATATTTTTACCTTTGACACCTATTTCAGGTAAGATGAGTTGTCGACTGTAACGTGATATCTCTGCATTATTCAGCTTCTCCCTTACTGCAGGTCGATCATCACTTTGTACAAAAATGTCTTTCTCTTCAACAACGGCAGGTGTCTAAATATGAAAATAATATAAAATCAAGTTATGCACAGTTCAATTTTTTCAACTTAGTTTTGTATTTAGTTTTGTATTTATAGTAAATTGCAAGCATCTCTTCTCACATTTCATCTAGATGCTTAACTTTTGGTAAGATATTCATAGATTCTGACAGAAAGCTGTCTTTTTTTCTCTAGATCTAACAGGGTAATTTAATTACAGTTGATCTAAATCTCAAAAGTAAAACAGTCTAATATTAACCTAATTACTTAAACAGGTATCTTAGTCTGAACAAATAGCAACTTTGGAAAACTTTGTTATCCAACTTTATTAGCAGGTATGTTTGTATACATCATTCACAATTACATTTTTTGCCCCCTACCCGAAATACCCTATATATACTGGTACTCTTTCATCTGCCCGTTATAAGCAACTTGCATGCACTGCAATATTTGGGATCTATATATTTCTCTCTACTTCTAACTACCTTTTTTTCCTAGTGCCTTGCTTGGCGACACTTCACTTTTGGCTTTAATGTTGAATGTTCACCCAGGTGAGGAAGGCAATGGACATACCAAAGTCCTTAAAAATGGTATTTGTTATTCCTACTAAGCATTCAGCAATAAGGAAAATAGCATCAACTGGTTCACCCCTTGTCAGTATAATGTGACTGGGCAGAATGCTATGCTTGGTGCCTTTGTCATGGTATTTCTGTGAGATGGCACTATAACGTCAGCATCAGATCCACCCTAGTGTAAGGAGGCAATTACACCAACATACCCTGCCTCCAACACACATACACACATACACACATGGAGGCACTTCCTTGAATGACCTACCCTTAGCTGATGATAGGACATTAAACCCTATACGTGTACAATCAAACCCAATCCTAACATACAGGCTTCAACAGGTATTTCTTGGAACTAAAAACTAATATAAAGGCCTGTCAGGATGACCTAAGAGCAAAACATTAACAACCACTCCTACTATTGAATATGCTGGAACAATATGGGACCCCTACCAATTATTAAAGGAATGAAATTTATTTTTTCAACATTTATGAGGTCATAACACCATTGGCTTTCTGGACATATTCAACCCATTCATGGTAAATATGTCCAGAAAGCCAATGTTGTTGTGACCTTATGAATGTTGAAAAAATAGTTTCATTCCTTATATTTACTTTTTTAAGTGCTTTGAATATTCTGATGCAAGCATAAATGAAAGAAATACAGGTATTGTTTTCTATTTATACATGGGGGCAACGCAGTAGAGAGAACAGCTTGTTTTCGAGGTAAAATATAAAAAATTCTGTTGGTGGTCCTAGCAACCTGTATGACAACAAAACAAGCAAAATATAGTTACTTTTTCAAATTGAATTTGTAGAATTTATACAAGTGGTATGTTATTATCATGTACTTTACACACCTTATTTAAGCTTCAAAATCAAGTCAATCATGTTTAATACTAATTCATATTAGCATAACAAAACTACATTGAGGGCTAGCCATTCCACGGCAGATATGAACCAAGCACGCCTTGTGCTACATCAATTTTGTGTATCAATACGCAGTGATAAGGTCTCCTGTGTGATGAATGAATGTCATTTTCGTCAATGGGTCCAGAGACGTATATATACTGTCCCTGATGGGTCCAAGCATACAGAATGTAAATATATGGATATGGAAAGTACAGTGACAAGCTGCAAGATTCTCGTGAAAGACTGCAATTCCTGTGACATGACTATCTGGATGGAATGGGAATCATTAACAGTAAAAAGAGCCAAAACTAGGGTCACACTTGTATACAGGATTGTTAAGGTTTGAGTCATAACATCTCGGATGATCTGGCAGGCAGACTCAACAAAAATGGGGACATCAATCAGTAGCTGAATGAAACAGATCCTCTAAGACTTACAGTCCACAGAAATTCCTGCCTTTCCATAACCATTGTAACCTGGAAGCAGTTCAGTGTTATTCCACTCTGTCACATCATACTGACAACAGGTAAATCCGTCCTTGCTGCTCACCATTTAAAGCTGATTGTTAAGCATAGAGCAGCAAGTACCACCCATGCAATTTTAAGGCCCTTGGTTTGTCTCTGGTCTAGGGACAGAACCTGCACTTATTGACCTTCCTTGCTTGAGCGAAAGTAGTACATTTGTACTTATATTAATTAATAGCCAGCCTCCTCTGCCAACAACATGATACTATATATTTTTTACAGTTCCTTGTGAAACTGGATTAATTGAGGAGAAACGAAGAATTGTGTTGACAACAGTAAGGGCAATAAACAATTCATTATGCTGAAATAAATAAATCAAATAAATCAAAAACAATAACACAATAGTAGAGATTATCAGGTTGATGTGCTATTATTGTTGTCTGCTTCCATCTTTCTGAACCAAGTTGTGGTTAAACTCTTGTCAACATTTCTAGAGACTCCGCATAAGGGAAATATGATTGGGAAACTTATATATATTAATATATTATCTTTATCTAATGTTGGTGTACATTGTCAACAACAAACATAAGCTCAGTAGAGTTTTTATTAGGACGCCGCTAATTATAAGGGACCAATTGTTTTTTTTTGTGATGGAGGAAATTTAAACCCACATGCCATCAGAGGGATAACCTATAACCCTATCAGACATCTCTCTCTTTTTTTTCCGCCACTGCTGAGGATCAAACCGAAATTCTTGGGAGAGTGAGTGGTCTGAAGCTAATGCTTGATTGCACACAGTAGTAATGACTGTGCATGTTATTATATAATTAGTGATCACGGTTACCGAGGCACAGTCTCTTGTGTGTGTGTTGGTGACATGATGTTTTATTGCGCCATTATCACTCATTCGTGTCATCCTCTCAGAAACACCGTTATAATATGTAAAAATCATCTAGTTGTCAGAAGCAACATTTATAGGATGTTTTGGTACTTTATAATCTCAAAATATAGATGAGCACAATACGAACTTCAAAGTAAGTCAATGTGTCAAAAATCACATAAAATATCGAAACAACTGTAAGGATGTACCAAAAAGTGTTAAAACAAGTACCGAAACGACGACCGCTAAAAATAATCAACAGCAAGCAGACTTGTTACCGGTCGCGATACCGAACAGCTGAAGGATGCGTTACGTACGACGCGGATACGGTTACTGTGCACGTGGTGATGAGAAACCTTCAGAATTTCCAATGACGGTAAAATGAAGAGCAGTTACGTCATAAAACACCTTTATAGTCAGGAGCTTCTTTAGTCTTTCTATTTCATCATCCTTCTCCTTTAACAGCTTTCTCAGGTCTGAATCCTCCGTTTCCATCATTTTGGCAGATACACTTTCGTATCTTCTCGAGAGAAAAGAGTTCCATTGTTTACAATCTTGAGCACGTGGTTTAGCAGACGACGGATTTTTTACAAAACGAAAGTAGATTTTTTTTCGGCAACAACCAGTAAATTTGAATTAGTTTCTACCATTTATGACAGTAAGGAACTGTTGTTAAACGTTTTAGAGGCATAAATCAACTATCAGTGACAGAAAATCATATATTCTAGACAAGTCTGAAATAACTGACGGTCTCCTTTTTATTTAATTTAATCGGGTTGTCCCATATTTTTTTTAAAGAAGATAGTCAACTATTAGTTACAAATTAAAGACCGATTTAAAAAAAATAATCATTAATTTGTGTCTAAACTTTTGAGAAAGAAATATTTACCTGATTTTTATAGATCCTTCATATTTCTGTTAAACTTGCTGGTTCGTCTCAGAAAAAACTCTAAAAGCATTTGGCTGGTTTTGTCATTTTTATACACCGTCAAATTTGAAAGAAGCATTATGGTATGGGGTTGTCCGTCTGTCCGGCGTAAACTTTTGTTTGTCCGGCAATCTCCTCCTACATTTTTCGACCGATCTGTTTGAAACTATTTTGTATCTGAATTTATAAATGTAGATAGTGATCGATACCATGCAATCTTAATAGGATTCCGTGTAATTTGTGACTGTAAAAGGTTAGATACAAATTTTTGAAAAATAAAACTCTCAATACCTATCTTGAGTCGAAATGTCAAATTTTATTTGAACACATTAATTTCACATCACATAAATATTAAATATGCAGCAAGACAATTTCACACACATACAACTGGCATTGTTAAAAATGTAAATTAAAATGATGTAAAATGTTGTAAAACCTGTGAAAAATAAGATGCATTGAGGGCCTGTATTACTTATCTTGATATTTATGGAATCATGGGGAAAATTTTAATTTTAAGTAATATTGGAAATGAATCTCCAAGAGATGGGCCAGATACCAGAGCTAATGCTGGTAGCATGATGATGTTCTTCTCTTCATGTTCAGCTAGTACATAATATGGTTTTAAGGTGGGGATACTGACTGCTTCCATGTTAGAACTCAGGGACCAAGCCAACACAGGCAAAGTCATACCCCAAGGCCAATTGCATGATTGTAGTCTTCTCTTATACTGACCAAACATTATATAATTATAGGGTGAGGATCTTAACCATCTCTAAGTTAAGATCCAAGGACTGAATCCTGGGATTGAGGCCAAATCTTGATAGCATGATAATTGGCCAGCAATACTATATGACCAAACAACCATTTTTGGCTCTATCCCTTAGTCCCCTTTGGGGGTTAGCCCCTCCATATTTACAGTTTCAAATCATGACTACCTGAGGATGCCACCAAAAAATAATATGGTTGATATCCATCACAAATTACATAAAGTTCAAACCATATTTCCAAATAACCCTTTTCACACCCTGTCCTTTGCATGGTTGCAAACCCCATCCCCTACTGTTCTTCAGTTAATGTATATACCAGTGTCCAGGTCCTACTGTATATTGGGACAATTGTCCAACCAAAGTTTTGTTCTCCTCCTGTAAATTGCCCTTCACATAATTATCATATATATGGCATGCAGTGTGCTAAAATTTACTGTCTTGATAAATTTATCCATCTAAGGGAGTATGAAATAAGCAAAAGTTAAAATGCAGCAAATATTTCCCAGTATACGGTATTTCCAACTACATGTACGAGCAAGATTTCATGAAAACTTCCCAGACAAACTGGGTATTCAACATGCAAGTCTGAGTAAAATTACATAGCAATCACCTACGAGGTGACCAAATGTTGACCTCAAAATATACAGAGTATTTAAATGAATAACAAAGTTCAATGACATGTAGATATCACAGTACATCACTGGGTGTACCAGTTGTTATATCATCCTAGTTTAGCCAGTGCAAAATTATCACTATGGGTTATACATGTATAACTATATAACCCAAAGCTATATTTTTGCACTGGCTCGCGTTTTATTAACTTTCCTTCACCTAAGGAAATTTAAAAAATTAACATCTTCAATAAGTTTCATCAGTTTGGAAATATGTTATATCAAAGTGTTATTTTATATGCAAACAATGTACATATTAAACATGTCAACATTTCAAGACAGACTGGTCCCTTTTTCAAACTAGTCTGTAGTTAGTAATAGCTTGACAAAGGGACAAGTCAGTCTTGAAACATTGTAACATGTTTAATACATACCTGCCTTGTGTATAAAGAAGCACTTTGATATTTCGTAAACTTGGCATATTTGATTCCGTATATAATGTTGCACATTGTAGTTGTAGTTTGGTTATGGAGAAATTGAACATCGAACCAACTTCATTAACTGAATCATAAAAACTACAATGTGTATGATGACATATATATATATGGGGCAAAGAAGTAACTCCAACAGTGTGGACAAGTTTAGGTTGTCAAATTTTCGGAGCGATCTGCTCCTTTTTCAAGACACAGTGAAACAGAACAGTTACATGTACATATACATCATATTACAAGAAGATAGAATTGATATACACGTACTATAATTGAAAATATAGCTATAATATAAAACCAATAGTCCCCTCGGCTAAAGACAGCCGAAGGCAGCAATTAAGCTGACCCATACCTTTACATACAGTGTTATATGGGATTTTACCGTCTATATTACTTCTTTGACCCAGACATATATATATATATATATATATATATATATATAAGCGATTAAATTCTGAAAATGAGGTATCAAGTAAAAAAATAGATATAAAATAAAGGATTTAATCAATGATCTTAATAAAGCCCAATTATCCAACGATGAATTCCTGATTGTTACCTTGGTTTGACCTGTGACCTTCATCAACAACCTCTACATAATCTTTTGGATCTAATTACATGTTGCATGTATTTTGTATGTCCTCTATTTGGATATTCATCCACAATGTAATACTACAATACATGTTTGTACATGTATTGTACAAGAAGTATTTTAAAAATAAAAAAGATTGGTAAAGAATTGAGCAGTAATGAAAACAATCTGGTACATGTAATAAGAAATTCCACGTTTGTGACAATTTTAGCATGTTTATTCAAATTTCTCCATTTAATTTTTAAATTAAATAAGAAATAATTGCCTGAAGATCACATTTTCTTTTAAGTTTTAAAATTGAAGAAAGCAACAGTCATTCATTTTGGAACCTCCATTTGTCACACAAATTCTCACTCTTGAGCAAGCATTAGATAATTTAACAGGCGAAGTAAAACCAGAAAAAAAAATTGCAAATAATTTATTTTCTTCCGAAATCAAATTTCCTGCTTTTTATTGTCAAATCGAGGCTGTATTCGTATAAACGGTCAAACCGGTTGGACCACAGTTGTTTCTTTATTAAATAAGGTCAGACCTAGTAGTCTGATGCTGCTTTCAGGCGAGCCTCGACAAAGCCTTGCAAGACTTACATAAACATTTGCAGGTCCGCCAGGATTTATACCCAAAATTTTTACATTTATAAACGATCAAACCGGTTGTTCCGCTTAAACGAAAAGGCCCCAGGTCAATATCTAGAATGGCACATATGATGAGAACAGCTATTGTCGCATGCTATTTTCTACATTGAAAATTTGCAAATTTGAAAAGAATATTCAGTTTTATCATATTGATTTACATGTAGTTGTTTTCATGCAAAATATAATAAATTCAAAGTTCAGTTTTAACAGTAACAACTAAAGTATCATGGAATGGTTTCATAACTGTTTTACTGAAGCCTTTACAAGGCATGAACCTTCATGTAGACACTGTAGCACTTCGTAACATCTTGATCTCGAGTGATTTCATACTGAATAGCGAACTGAAGTTTACAGTAAAGATGCTTTTTGGACATATCTATATTATTACCTAGATGGGGTTATTATGTTCATCATGATAAACTCTCATTACAGAAGTTTCAAATTATTTTAAGAATATTTTCAATAGTAAAATAACTTTAATAAGTTAGATAAAATGATAATCAACTATCATTACCTTGAGCAATTAGTAATCCTAGATATATAATCACTGTATATTTTATACGGTGTGACTATGGACAAAACAAACTCAGTCTTCGAAGATAATTAACAGTGAGGGATTGTTACAGAACACCCTTACATTGTGGTCAGTTTAAAAAAACAGTAGCGTAAGTTCTAATTTGAAAATTTTATGATCAAAGTGAAAGACAAGTTCCCAAACTGATTAAAAAAGCTGATTTTAGGTTGTGATATTGTCATTTACAAAACCCATAATAATGAACATGTGTATTAGTATATATAATTCATTTTGGTCTACAGTATAATGATTGTAGTTCTTATCTCACTAGGAATGTCAATAGAGACTAGACATAACAAATAAAATCACATGTCTCCAAGTATGATATCTAGTTGTTGATAAATAATCAGCAGAAAATAAAACATAAAAAAATATAACTGCTGTAAAAGTTCACTGGTATAACTTTAAATAAAAAAATCATCACAATGTCTTTTCTTCAAAATAAGTTATAAATTTCAAAATACTATCACACTACATGTGTAAATAAAACAGATGAACATTACTAAAGCAATAATGTACCAAAATAGATTAATTTGATAAATTTGTCTTCAAATGAAAACTGACGAATGGTCTATAAGTTGTTAAAGGTCACTGAAGTTTGGTGATTTCAAAACGATACACCAACTTAATACCACATAATACATGTGTGAACATAATCTTCAACAAAAACTAATAAACAAGAATTGTTGGCTAAACGTCAGCAACATTAACTGTTCTGATTTGATAAAGCATGCTTCTTGGCTTGGAAGACCAATATGATCAGTAGAAGGATTGCTCCGGTCCTTACAGGTCCCATAATCATGGCAGAACTCCCATAGGCAATAGGGAATTCCACCATGGCGATATAGCAGGATAGCACTAACACGGCCGACAGAGGAACATAAATACAACATAGTCTGTCTTTGCTGGACCTCCTTCCTTGGCTTTCCTCCTGCAGGAACTGAATCATGTACCCGAGAAACAGCAACATGGGAACGTTGAATGCTACAATCTGAAGTAGGTAAGAAAACACAAGTTGAAGGTCACAATCTGGAGTGAGGAAAATCACATTTAAAAGGAAGGAAACAAATTGAAGGCTATGATCTAAAATATGCCTGTACAATAGTAGCTTAATAAAGGGGCTGTTATCACATTAATAAAAACAAATATTGGTGACAAAATATTTTTTTTGCATCAAATGCATTCACGATAAAGCTTTATGATTCATGTATTTATTCAATTAAAAAAAAATCCTTTTACTTCTGAACTGACTGGTAATACTAATCTACTATCCAAGATTGTGGTAATTTTAGGATGACATCAAAGTTTTGCCTGCAGCACAAGAAAGCTCAAACATGTCCATAACTTACCTGAAATATACCATACAGGTAGGCTAACGAGCCTGGAATGAATGATCCTTTCACGTACAAACCCCAGATGAACACCACTCCAAAGTGACCTTCCAGTATTTCAGCCACAAACCAGGGACCTGTAAA
The DNA here is from genome assembly GCF_002113885.1 of Mizuhopecten yessoensis. NCBI lineage: Eukaryota > Metazoa > Mollusca > Bivalvia > Pectinida > Pectinidae > Mizuhopecten > Mizuhopecten yessoensis. Next base: position 522,581 of record NW_018408743.1, on the reverse strand, counting down.
GAGGCAAGGACATTATTATACATCACAAAAGTTTCTAGCTTTAACAGACTTTCACAAATATCCCCCGAACTATCCCAGCAAGGCAGCAAAGCAGCCATCTTCAGTTTCAAAACTTAAAAGTTTGTTCAACATGAGTTTATACCACTTGCGTGTCAATCTCATAAATTATCAATTAAGTCAGTCCAATAAAACTTGAGATGTAACTACAATGGTCTTTGCAAATCAGAGGTCACAGTTACCATCCTAAATCCAAAAACTAAAAAGTCTAATTTCAGTTAAAGGGGCTGGTCGGGGAAAAAAATACAAAATAAATGGGTCTAAATGAGTTCTCTGGCCTTCCAAAAGTTATACCATGACAATATGATGGTCGAGTTCTGCTTGCATTGTCCAGTTTTGACCAATGAAATCTCGGGGAAGCCCCGCGTAAATTTCGCAGCGATGTTTACATTTGGCCTTGTTGATGACGCCCGTGCGGTAAAATTACATCACTGATCTGGGTCAATTGAGAGTTTTAGACTGTCAGGTGACGATTTAGGATTCTTTAATATAATTTTAATTTTTACTCTTAGGGAGTGAATTTCAGCAAAATTTGAATCGGTATATTTCATAAGAATGTATTTTAAACATGTGTATGCCATTTTAGCAAATATGACATTTTTCCCCGACCAGCCCCTTTAAGTAAGTCCTCTGTGTATTACTCCTTCAAATTTTCAACAAATTTGGACCAACAGAACTAGGTGTATTTATTATGTGCATAACGTTTTACTGAAATCGATTCAATAGTTTATGAAGAGCTGTTTTTACTACCGTAGTTTTGATCAATTAATGCACAGAGGATTTTATCTGCATCCATCCTCCTTCCTCCCCATCTGCCCAAAAAAACTTTTGTTGCCGAGAGTATGATATCATATCATATTGACATGAAATGGTCAACAGACAAAGTTACAAACAAGAGGCCCAGAGGGCCTGTATCACTCACTTGGAAATGTTAGCAAAATTGAAGTTAGAATAGCATAATGTTACTGGAAGTGTACATGTATTACATGGTTAGTCAGGGTTATATTTATATGCAATTGGAAAAAATCTTGTCATTCCTAAGATAAAAGAAGGATTCTGAGGGAATTTGCTATGTTTCCCATATTGAGGCCCGCCCCTTTGTCCCCAGGGGGGTCAGACCCATCGTTGAGACAAAATTAGGTCCCCTTCACCCAAAGATGCTTTAGACCAAATATGGACATAATCCTGTCACTCCTAAAGAAGAAAGATTTAAAAGCTATTTTTCCTCTTTGGCCCTGCCTCTCTGCTAAAAGGGGGGTCAGACCTACCGTTTATACAAAATTGGTTCCCCTTCACTCAAGGGTGCTTCATCCAAAATTTAAATAAAATCCAGTCATTCCTACAGAAGAAGGGTTTTGAAGAACTTGCTATGTTTCCCCTATTGGGGCTCGCTCCTCAGCCCCCAGGGGGCCACACTCACTGTTTATACAAAATTAAGTCCCTTTTCCCAAATTGGGATGAAATCCCTTGATCCCTATGGTAGGAGAAGGATTTTGAAGGTTTTACCTCTATTCTCCTATTCGGCCCCATCCCTCTGCCCCATGGGAGGCCACACCCACCATTTATACAAAATTGAGTCCCCTTTGCCCAAGGATGCTCCAGACTAAATTAGAATAAAATCCCTTAATCCCTACGGTAGAAGGATTTTAAAGGTTTTATCTATATTTCCTTATTGGGCCCGCCCCTCTGCCCCCAGCGGGCAACACACCCTGTTTATGCAAAATTGAGTCCCCCTGGCCTAAGGATGCTCCTGATAAAATTTAATCAAAATCTACTTGGCCGTTCAGGACTAGTAGCGTTTTAAAGAAAAAGTGGAAGGACAGATGGACGACGGACAACGGACGCTGCAGTATGGCATAAGCTCACCATGGTCCTTCGGACCAGGTGAGCTTTAAATCATAATACTTACCAATGGATAGACGGAAGTCGGTTCTAGCTTACCTATGCCGATGTAAAGTGCGAAGCTGACCAATGGATAGAAGAGTGAGGAGATGCGTGAGACGAGCCACAGCCTCTGTAGCCAACTGTTGATGAAACTGACCACTGGTCGACATATGGGCGGGATGTATCTACCTACAGTGTGAACAAATACCTGTATATTATTCTTCATGTTAAAACCAATACTATCGTTGTACCTATAGAAATAGAAAAAAAATTCAATTCATCATTATTATCCTTATTTTTCACAATTCAACCTATCTTCCATTTTAAACAAAGCTACTGTACATGTTATAGCTATAAAAGTTCAAAATTATTTTTTTACAGTCTTCCTTTAAAAGGAAATAATATTTTCGGTATAATGAAAAAAATATATCAAACCTCTGATGAAAATGGTTCTGATGTTATCGCAACCTCTGAGAAGCATAAGTACTCCAATGTAGGTGCAGACCAGGAACCAGAAAAGGAGCTTAGCCTGGAAATACACAAATAGATCCGTTAGGACTGACTGGCTTGGAAGACATTGAATTAACACTTTATTCAATAATCACACAAATAGTTACAAACTAAAATTGCAAATGAAATTGTAAGTCGCAGACTAACTAATAACCCTACTACATAATGAAAAGTCAGAAAAAGGGAACAACTCCTATAAAAATAGTTTAGACATGCAATATTTATACAGTTTACATACCAAATTGTGGATATTGGCTATCAGTAGAAAGGCTGGGATGACTGGGAGTGCTAATCCTTTAGTGTCGATGGTAAAAGGCTGGGTCACATATCGACTTCTCTTAGCAGCATCCTTCAAAAGTTTACAAACAGATTACAAAATGAATGCATTATTGTCACTAATAATGTACTTAACACAGAAAACATAAAACATTAACTTGATGCAGAATTTATGTTGATATTTTTTTTTAGCATTCAACCGTCATCTTGAACAATTTTCTTTCCAACAAATATTATTTCAATCTACTGTAAACGTGGTTATTTACGCTGGGTGAAAAATATGCGATTTGAAGGTCAAAACTAAACGCGCGGGGGCAATTTATGTGGTCGCGGTAGACAGACGTTTACTCTGCATAGTTATCTCCCTTACTTTACAAAATGTGTAAAGGTAAAAATACTAGTAGCTACTGAGTACATGTTACGTATGCATACCGACTGGTCATTGGACAGATGAAAACAAAGGTGAACTGTATTCATGTGTATGTGTGTGTCTTATACCAGCTAATCTTGTAATCAACTGGGATCAAACAGGTGAGTGCTATTTAGTCAAATCAAACACGTTTTCCAAATAACAATGATGAAACCATACACTATTCGTAAGTTATCTTAAGTCATCAAGCACAGTTACTGTTGCTACCATGATGACAGGGGCATTTACCTGTGTAGGGATTGTTGCACAGACTTGCACACGATTACTAGCTGTTTGTGTCCTGTAGACATGTGTGTGAGTGATGTGTACCGGACCTTGATGCACCCGGGTTTATTCATGACTTTCTGGTCATTTGACAGATGAAAATAAAGGTGAACTGTATTCAGGTGTATGTGTGTGTCTTATACCAGCTGATCTCGTAATCAAGCACGTTTTCCAAATGCCAATGAACCTCGATGCACCTGGGTTTATTTATGACTTTCTCTGTGCCTTTAAAAAGATTTTCAAAATTGTTGTTCATTAAAAACTTCAATTTATCAAATAGTTTATTTCAGTAGTTATTGTTTATATTTTATACCATTACAAGACAATGTACGTTAACTAGTAATACGTTAACAAAGCAATATTACAGGAGGACATCACACATACAAATGTACCAATATCTATCAGAGTTGTCGTTCCTTACACTATCGACGAAACCATACGCGCGAGGGAAATTTACGCGGACGATCCAACTACGTGTTATAAGCGAAAGTTTCCCCTGCGCGTAATATTCCAAGTTTACAGTAACTCTTTTCACAGGTATGTCGTCTGTCAAAATATCTCATATTAAACCTAGATGGTTGTCAGTATGAATATACCATTGCTATAACAGAATAGGCACATCTTATAACTTTCCCTATTAGGTGACAAGTATAGGAGGGCCTGTATTACTCCGCTGGATATTTAAGCGAACTTGGCAAAATATTATCATTAAAAGTAATAATGCAAATAAATCTTGAGGGGCTGGGCTTGGTAGCATGATTATTTTCATCTCTTCATGCCCAGCAAGCATATGTAAGAATATATAGTGAGGGACTAGGTTCCCTGGGTTTAGGTTAATCCTACTTAATATACCTATACATTCATCTCTTCATGCCCAACAAATCCTAGAAGAACATGTCAATTTGCCTCTTCATGCCCCACAAATGTGGTTATAGGTTAGACTTATCAAATGTGGTTATAGGATGGAGATGTCAATCATTTCCATGTTATGACTAAGGGACCAAGTCCCTAGAACCAGGGACAGACCAAGGCCAATCTGCATAGCATATGTATATTTCTGTTTACATGCCCAGAAAATGTATATCTGATATAAAGATGGGGATCTCAAGTGTTTTTATGCTATGACCCAGGGACTAAATCCAGAGCAGAAGGTTTTGACCCCTAACCAACACTGGCATACATGTATGTGTCTGTTAATTCTCAGTCGTTGTATATTTGGTTCTAGTGTAGGGATCACAAGCCTTTGTTCATTTTACACCAGGGAGCAAGTCTTTAAGGGAATCTCAAATATTCCGTTGTTGTGGCTGTGTCTCAAGGACTAAGTCACCAGGGGTGAGGACGGACCCTGAGGCCAATCCTAGAACCATCCTGAGGTACAGTCTTTGAACAAATGAAAGCTAATAATAAACAACAGATGCCATGATTTACTTTTATCAAAAGCTAACATAGCCCTTTGGGGAAGGTGAGACAACAATGCTTTCATTTTCAAAACAAGTTAATACCTTGTAACATCAGAAAAGTTGATGCTACTCTCAAGTAAAATATATAGACATAATCTTTCGAATAAAACACTAATTAAAGTTACAGATCATAATAAGTAAGATTAATTATCTAGGGTGATGTTCAGTTATTAATTAATATTCAATTTCAAAGATTGTCATAGTTACCTGTACAACAATCCCCAAATTATGTACACCATTGTTGTACTTGTGAGGTTGCCATGGTGACACAAACAGTGGCCCCTGGACATGGTGAGCTGGCCCTACATACATGTTATCTATGTACACATCTGCTTTTGTTATCTCATCAGGGGAGAAAACCAGAATCCTGAAATAGGCCACATGTGAAACGGTTCTCAGAAGGATTTATAAAAATAACATGTCAACATTACCAACTGTGATGCCTCAGTGAAACATGATTAATTACAGGGAAACAAAAATTGTGTTTCCCTACCACAAGACCAATCTTTTTTTTTATTATACAGAAATCGGACAATACCACAACAATAAAGAAATTACTATTAGATGATGATGTAGCAGGTCATTAACATGATTGCAAAACATGATTGACAGAAATAAGGAGACATGCCTTTAAATAAACTGTCATCATAAAATAGTGTGCATAATTATATTTATAATGTATGTTATGGTGAATACTCTTAATCTGGTTGCTGTCTAAGATTTCTGTGCCACTTCAAATACATAAATATGTAAGATCTTCATTATCTGTAAGTCAGGATAGCACTATCAAAGCTGGATACCCACATTAAAATAACTGGTAGATATATTGCTGTCACTGTTGTGTGGTGATTGACCTATGTATCTCTACCTGATGTGAGTTGAGTTGGCAGGTTTGTCCAGAGCCTCCTCATCAGACATGTACATGGCATGTTTGGGGTTGGTCACCAGGATCACAGGCCAATGCCCCAGACGCTCATCCGTGAAAGAGATCATGTCGTGGTCTATTGCTAGCACTCGGTATCTGTAAACAAAGAGTAAAATCTATATATAGCTATCTACTCACACACCAGATGATGTTCCATTTTAAAAACAAAGATATTCAGATAGGTTAAGCGTCATGTGCTCACTACCAGTAACTAGTTATCAAAAGTAGATAAAAGTCAGAACGTTCTATTTACTAACTGCTGAAACGGATTTCCCTTCACTCACCATCCGGAATGTGTATTACAAGGTTTGCTTAATATTTCTGCAGGTCATATTTTTGTGTCAAAGAATTTGATATTGGGTCCAACTTAATAGAGCAGATATTACAAATAGGTTAAGTCCTTGTCAAAACGGTCCTGTGTTCTGAACTTTGCTTCAGAGAATATAAGTCATCATGGCTCATCAATCCTCTTTACCTTTACCTTATATCTATCCTTAGTCTCCCATCTACCAAACTACAATCTAGCATCATCATACATTCTCCCATGCATCATCTCAATACTGGCTATGTAGTTCATTTTATAATATATTTTCCCTGACAATATGAATAATTCAGAAAAATAGCACAAAAATTTAGCATATTAAGGAAGAAAGATTTTAATTTGCGAGGAATACTCAAATACTCACTTTCCTCTGGTCAACATTACTACAATATACCTACAGTCGGTTATCTTTCCAGTCGCCCAGCTCCAGTTCCAGCATGCCGGTGTTGTGTCGAGCATGCATCTTTGGGATAAGCCCAGCCAGAGTGTGGAGGTGGCCACACAGGAACGCCGCAGCATTTCTGAGGAAACCCAACATAAAATAGAAATGAACATTGGCCAAAGAGGGCCTGTTTCGCTCACCTGAATATTTAAGCAGTCATAGCAAAATATTCTCATTAAATATTATATTGCACTAAAAATATTTCCCTCGCAAACTTTGTTGGGCTCTTTCCCCGGAAATAACCAGCCGAATATTAAGGTTCTATAACTTCCAGTTCTTCAGAAGAAGTCGTTTAAAGTGTCTGATACATTTGACTCCTGTGACCTTGAAAGATGGTCAAGGTCATTTTCATTCTCAAACTTTGTTGGGCTCTTTCCTAGGAAGCTACAAACCAAATATAAAGATTCTATACCTTTCAGTTGTTAAGAAGTCGTTTGAAGTGTCTGACACATTTGACCCCTGTGACCTTGAAAGATGGTCAAGGTCATTTTCTTCCTCAAATTTTGTCGGGCTCTATCCCAGGAAGCCATCAATCAAATATAAAGATTCTATACCTCTCAGTTCTTCTTCAGAAGTCATTTGAAGTTTTTTACACATTTGACCCCTGTGACCTTGAAAGTAGAACAAGGTAATTTTCATTCTCAAACTTTGTTGGGCTTTATCCCAGGAACTAATCAGCCAAATATGAAGATTCTATACCTTTTAGTTCTTCAGAAGACGTCGTTTGAAGTTTTTTTTACATATTTGACCCCTGTGACCTTGAAAGTAAGTCAAACTAATTTTCTTCCTCAAACTTCGTTGGGCTCTATCCCAGGAAGCCACAAGCCAAATATAAAGATTCTTTACCTTTCAGTTCTTCAAAAGAAGTCATTTGAAGCTTATTACACATTTGACCCCTGTGACCTTGAAAGTAGGTCAAGGTAATTTTCATTCTCAAACTTTGTTGGGCTCCACCCCAGGAAGCCATCAGCCAAATATGAAGATTCTATAACTTTTAGATCTTCAGAAGAAGTCGTTTGAAGTTTTTGACCTATTTGACCCCTGTGACCTTTAAAGTAGGTCAAAGTCGTTTTCGTTCTCAAACTTTGTAGGGCTCCTAACAACAAAGCTTTCAGCCCACTATCATGACTCTGGGCCTGTCAGTTCTTCAAAAGAAGTCATTTGAAGCTTATGACACATTTGACCCCTGTGACCTTTAAAGTAGGTCAAAGTCGTTTTCGTTCTCAAACTTTGTAGGGCTCCTACCAACAAAGCTTTCAGCCCAATATCATGACTCTGGGCCTGTCCGTTCTTCAAAAGAAGTTGTTTAAAGGAAAAGTTGACGGACGAGGACGGACGGACGGACGACGGACGCCGCACCATGACATTAGCTCACTTGCCCTTCAGGCAGGTGAGCTAAAAAGCAGAAAAGGTTTGATACCTCAATGTTCAATACAGGACCTTTAATTCAAATACTTTTTTTATGCAACCCTCTGAAGTTAAAAACAACCCATACACAATCAGCAATAAAATAAACTGGATTCCTTCCTTGTTAATATTTTTTTTGTAAAAATAATGAGTAAGACAAATGCATCCACTGATTTAAGGATACTAAAGAACACAAGCTGACCTCATGAGTGACCTAATCCTAGTTCCGTTCTCCATGATTATCAAGGAGGTAGGGTAGTGACCAAACCACACTGTCATGTTGCTTCCGTTTGTTTGTTTGACATGTTCAATCAGGCGCTTTGTCTTCCTCTACAAAAGCCAAGGATTGGTAAAGCAAAAGGTAAATTAACATTACATATATATCCTGGATGTTTTTATTTATTTATTTATTTTTTTGGGGGGGTGGGGGGGGGGGGCATCAATTTCTTTTACTGGAAATTTCGTGTAATTCAAATTTAAATCGCTATAACAGGGCTCTCTGTCTTTTAAACTGCATTTTAAGTTCTATTTACTTGTACATTTACTTTAATTTTGTGAGATGCATAGAATACCAAAATCAATGTAATTTTTTTGTTATAATCATGGAAAATGTCTTCCTACCACCCACATAATATATATGGATCTGGTGTAGGATTCTATATCATGTGAAATTCACATAACTATGCAGTTAACATTAGGAAAACCTACATTGTTGATATAGCCAAAGAAGTTGAAAGGTCTCCTTGGCCCGGGATCGGGACAGGCATCCATGGCGATGAACGAGTACCTGCCCCAGGGTTTGTTGTGCTGGTACAGGTACGAGTTGGGATGGTTAGATCCTTGTATTGAGTAATTCCTGGAAAATTACATATATCATTTTAGAGGTGAAACAAACATAATGAATATTGATGAAAAAAAGTGAAGATACCAAAAACATATTTTTGTGTGTGTGATATACTGGTTTTATAATTTTAATTTTACAGTCAAATCAGAGATAGTTAAAATATATTGATATATTTTGCTGATATATTTTAATGTCTTTGATATATGATTTCATTTTAAATAAAGACCATGATCCTCGATTCTTCATCTTTTAAATATCAAATACATAAAATTATTCTCATGAACACATTATCTATGTTCATCCCAATGTTTTAATATTAATTACCTGAAATAATTCTTTTCATGATCTTCTGATGGCACATCAAAATCATCTGTAATAGCAAGCAGACAATATGAGTCAGGGTGTAGAAAATCTTATCTATCTCAAAACACTTGTTACCACTACAATATCTGATAATGTGAAAAGTTCAATAATACTGGAGGTTCAGCCTCGCAGTAAATGTAATAAATCACTTTGAAATAAGGCAAGCTTCAACCTTAGTCATATAGCATTCCAAATTTCTATGCTGCAGTTTGAGATCCACACCAGCAATATATTAATTAGAGATTTTTACAGGCAGTTACAATCAAAGGGAGATAATACACTATAACAAGAGTACCGCGGGGTGAAACAAAATACACCCTCAGAATGCCATATTGTATTATATACTTTCTTACATTGAAATAAGATCTGCATCATTCTAAGAGTGGTTAGCTGATATGCTATAAAACATGCAGTAGACATTTTTCGGACAAAAATCAAATACTGAAATTAACAAAAGGCAATACATTTTGCAAAAATCGTCAAATCAAAATTCTTTTAAGGGAGACACAACTTCATAGCATGATTATAAAGTATATCAAGTTTCAAAGAGATCTGTTGAAAAATGTAAGAAGAGATTGCCGGACAAAAATCAAATACTGAAATAAACAAAGGGCAATTACTTTGGAAAAATTGTCAAATCAAAATTCTTTTAAGGGAGACACAACTTCATATCATGATTATACAGTATACCAAGTTTCAAAGAGATCGGTCGAAAAATGTAGGAGGAGATCACCAGACAAAAATCAATTACCGAAATGAATAAAGGGCAATAACTTGTGGAAAAATTGTCGAATCAAAATTCTTTTAAGGGAGACACAACTTCATATCATGATTATAATGTATACCATGTTTCAAAGAGATCGGTCGAAAAATGTAGGAGGAGATCACCAGACAAAAATTAATTACCGAAATGAATAAAGGGCAATAACTTCTGGAAAAATTGTCGAATCAAAATTCTTTTTTGGGAGACACAACTTCATATCATGATTATAATGTATACCAAGTTTCAAATAGATCGGTCGAATGTAGGAGGAGATAGCTGGACAAACAAAGTTTACGCCGGCCGGACAACGCCATACCATAATACTCCCGTCAAATTTGACGGGCGTATAAAACAGTAACATCTATATCTGATGAAATCCCCAATTATGAACAGTGTTAGAAAATATTACTTATTAATGGATTTCTTTGGATATTTTCTAAATAAAAATTAGTACAACTGAGTACACCTATATAAATTTCATTTGACTTATCAGCTAGATCATATAATAAAACACCGAGATTTCCATATCCTTATAGACTGCAAAAAGAGATACCAGGTAATATGATGCTCAATTGTATAAAGGGAACATTTGAACCCAAAATGTATCATATTTTTTTTCTATATTTGCACCACAAGTACAGGAACATTCATCAACCAAAAAATGCATGCTTATCATAATCTGAATAATTTGCAGAGATCCTTAACCCTTTTACCCCTAGGTAACTTTAGTTGACTCTACCATGCATTTATGGGGATGAGTCCATTATGGTTTACGGTGGTGAAAGGGTTAACTGCCATAGAATGAAATTGAGATTCTTGGATTATAAGTAGTGTACTAACGGATTCAGAGTTGGTGAAAGAATATCCTGTTTTAAGTTTAGTTTTCAAATCTTAAACTAAAAAGGGATATTTTATAGAAGATTTCAGTGTTTCAGTTAATCACAGTTATATAATCACAGATATAACTATAAAAGTTCGAGCAGGAGGTACACTGAAGATTCATTCTTCTCCAGAGCATTTTTTTGTTTATGCTTCTGTGTAGTTGACTGATACTGTAGATATGCATGCAGGTGTGTAATTCTTAATGACCTTGAATACAAGTATGAGTTTATTTTTATTTCTTTTAGCTTGCAGTGATTTTGATCTAAAGAAAGCATTTGAGGAGATGTACCCCTTCTGAAGCTTGTTTCGATATATATTAAGGAGCAACTTGAACAGATTCAATTCAAATTTAAAACAGTTGTCAATACTATGATATCTGAATATTCCAATACTGTTTTAATCCATAATTTATGTAGTGTTTAACTGAAACTGTACCACGTAAGTACATTCAATCTAACATAAGCAAAATGTCTGATGTTCTAGTTGTGAAATAAAATAGTGAGAGATGAAGATTGGTCAGAATTTTAGTGAAACTTAATGCTACAATTTTGTTCAAATTAAAAAGATTTTGCTATTGGTTAGCCCATGCTTGACTGAAGAGGAATAATAATGAGTATATCACCAAGTTCACCAAGGTCATTTATTTATAATTATTCACTATTACATAGAGAAGTATTGTCAGCAAAAAGTTTGATATCTGAAGAAAAATTATTTGTGAAATCATTAATAAAAATAACACAAAACTAGAAAATGTCTGTAAGACATCAATGCCGCTGCTGCCATGTGAAATTAGTTTTATTGTTCTATAAAAAAAGTTACAACCACTTTGATCTTGTTACCCTGAAACATGCACACACACAAGGTATTACACTCAAAGTTGATCAGTTGATTTTAATATTCATGTTTTTTCTGTATGTTATTACCATCTCCATAACATATTGAATGAAGTTGCTAAGTGTTTGAATTGAACCAGTTGATGATTTTCTATATATAGCAACAGTGACCTTGGCCTTGACCTTGGGACCCTGAAACACAAGGATGTCAGAGGTATACCCATATTTGACCTTTGTATAAAGTTTGACTAAAATCTGTGAAAGAATGAAGTTGCAAAGTGTTCAAATTGAATAAGTTGATGATTTTCTATATATAGCAACAGTGACCTTGACCTTGGAACCCTGAAACACAACAATGTCCGAAGTAAACTCATAGTTGACCTTTGTATAAAGTTTGACCAAAATATGTCAAAGAATGAAGTTGCTTAATGTTTACATTGAATCGGGACGGGACGCGACAAACATTGGCAACACTATATGCCGGGCCCCCACATTTTATGGAGGGTTGTACCTTTGTATAAAGTTTGACTAAAATCTGTCAAAGAATGAAGTTGCTAAGTGTCTACATTAAATCGGGACGGGACAGGTGTTTACATTAAATCGGGACGGGACGCAACGGGACGGGATGGACATGGGCAACACTCTATGCCCCTCCATTTTATGGCGGGGGCATAAAAAAGGGCCAAGAACAGAACCTTGAAGAATGACAACATTTATTAATGTTTGTTAGATTTTTAGCCATCACAGATAACACTGTTTTCTGTTAGATAAGTAAACTTGAAACAAATCAATACAAATTACAATTAACCTATTTTTTTACTTTTGACATCAGCAGATTCCCGTACATTTTCCCTTTTCACTCTAAATAAATTAGCCACATAAAACAGCATGCCACAGTATGGGTCCTTGTGAGTGCCTTTACAAAATATGGCATTCCTCCTTTTTCCTTACCGTGGTTTCCTCTGATATCTAGCCATTTACCAACAATTTTATGGCATTTCTGTGCAGTTTCCTGATATGCTGTCCATTCCTCTATATATTGCCTTGATCCTCTGGCATCTGGTAATTTTGCATCAGTCAGATCTCCTGCAATGGAAAATATTTCAATGTAACCCAGCATCTCTCTTTATTCAAGATTAATGCACACACTACAGTGATATGTATTTATTTATACATACGTTTTAGAAATAGACCATCTTCCCATACTGGTGTCGAGCTGGTAACCTCTAGGACATGCCTCAGGACAATAAGACTCTTAAATGTTTATAAATATATAAATTATAAAGTCTTAATTATTTGTCAATATTGGTATAGTAAAGGAAATAAAAGTATTGTGGGATGCAGCCTCCTTGTGCAACTTAATGTACATTTCATTCTGGAATAGTTCATGATGAAATGTATGTAACCTAACCTACCGGTATTTCACTGCAGTTTTTACCTGATGCAATAACAAAATCTGGCTTAATCACTGTCAATTGTTCCTGGCAGAACTGTAGCAAATCAGCAGCTCTTCTGGAATCGTAGAATTTGCTGATATGAATGTCTGATACCTGATGGGTTAGAAATATAACAAATATATAAAGGACAGATGCATTTCAATCAAAATGAATACATTTTTGAAATGCACCATAATTAGGGTGATTTTACATTTACTTTAAGTAGCAATATACTAGCAATTCAATGTGCATCCTTGTGTAATAGGATGAGTCGGCCTCCGGGCAATTCACACACTTAATCTGTATTTAGTGTGTCCCCGAGTCCCGCATCGCCCTATGTTGTAAACCCAGGTTTGGTAGGTCACAACGCACGAAACCTGTCGGCTAAAGAAGAGATAATAGGATCCAAATAAACTGTAAACAATATATATTAATATGAGGATGTATGTAGTATTTACAGATGAGAAGCCCTTTCACCCACACTTACATACTAAATTTACACACGAACTCGCCCCTGGGTCTAGGTCCTACATCCGCTTGAGATCCCCCTAGCCATTAGGGTCTACGACCTACCGGTGCTAAGTTATATACCCGGCTAGAAATGTGGCACACCTCCGGAAACAAATCTGTTCGACTGCCCGCTATTTCACATGCAACAACTGTATTTATACCCTAGCCTACACTACCAAAGTACACTCGCTCGTGCAAAACTATATGTGGCATATTATCGACTATCCAGTTGATACACCACACAACAGGGTCAACTACAGTCGCCCTGAAATGACCTGACAATGTTGCAGCTCAACTTCACTTTCTAAAGAATAACTACAGGTATGTAACTTACTGTGTGCACTAGATACTGAACACGAATATCACAGTCTAATACATGTCACTTAGCTGACCGGCAGTGTATTGACACACGATAAATTAAACATCTAATCAATATATTGTGTACCCAAAACCCTCCCCTACTACACTTGTACATTTATAATATAAACACAGTGACAGTTACATATCATCACGATGCATGTTCTGATATTTTCATACCAATGTCTTAAGATGTCCATCCTGTCTATATAATCGTTATGAGTATATATATCTACAGCATGTTCATTACAACTGGTGGCTGCTTATAATTACCTGTACAAACCAGAACAATTTATCTGGAGAAGCACCCATCGCTTCTTTGTCATGTTTCTTTTGTGTAATCTCTTTCGTCTTTTCTTCGCCAATATCGAATATGTTTGGAGAGAATGAAAGCAAAAGACCAAAAACCATCAGCACCACAAGTACTGTTGTGATCGACTTCATTACAAAATTCTGAACCCAGGCCCAGCTCCCTCGGATATGACTGGAGTGGACCGCAACGCCTGTTTTCATAAAGGGCGCGAGTTTCTGTCTCTGATATTTGGACACGTAGGCGTCAAATTATTCATGATTACGACAACCAGTCATTAGTATTTATAGAAAATGTTGATGATGTCATATTTCATCATATACATTAAAAATTAAAGGAAAATTTCACAGGTTCTCACCCTCCGGATGTTCTGACCTTAACAAACCTCCAAAACCAGAAGAGCTTGAAAAAAACGGAATCAGACGAATGCTTATCTTCTATTGAAAAAAGGTGAACTGACGGAAGGTTTTGTGCTACGCTGACTCCTAAACGTCCAAACGAAAAATTGCGATGAGGAAAAGAAGAAAATGACATAATGCTGCCATTCGGTACATGGGCCAGACATAGGCCCTACAACGAATTTTTGAAAGCATGGTTTCTTATGGCGATTTTTGGTATTTCTTTTGCGCAAAAAGGTATACATGCATTATATCTAAAGACACGGGACCCGCAGCTCGTTTCGATTATGTGAGGAGGCAGGACCCAAATTAATTCCTGTAGGAACTCTTATCTAAATCAGAGATTTATAACGATTTAGATAGAGTTCCTACAGCAATTAGACCTAATCAGTTCACTCTTTGCAAAAATACTTATAAATCAATAAATATGTCAACAGTTACAATATTACAACAGTTTACAGGTCCAGTACACTCTGCCGATTGAGCTATATAGCTAAAAAGACATATATAGCTATATACACATATAAATTATAGCTGTATTGAGCTATATTTTCTCAGATTTCATTAAATCTATCTATCTATATATTCTGCAACACCCTCTTTCGAGTAGTATGTGCAGCGTGCAAATTTAAGCAAAGTCGCATAAAACAATAAGGTTAATGGTAATGTTGACTACAAAAAGCATACATTTAGATGTTTATATTCATTTTTCATAAATGTAAAATTCCGATTTCTTTACATCATTATTTTTTAAAAAGAATACTTGCATTTAATGTCTTTTGTTTTGAACCTAATGATACAATCTTCTTTTAAATGCGACTTTGTTCCGTTTTCCTGAAAAAGAAAATCACTTGAAAATAGCTCAAAAGACCTATTTCAGATAGGTCAATAGAGCTATTATAGGTCTTTACAGCTATATAGCTCAATCAGTAGAGTGTACTGGACCTGGTTTATCCTTATAATACATAGTTTAGCATTATGTTTAGTCTAGGGATGATTAGGCCTACCTTTTAAAGCTGACAGTGAAAGTAAAAAGCCTTTGATAGAGATTTAAAAAAAATATGAAAGTGTATTTTTTCTGGTTTTGAGATGTTACCAAGTGGCTATCTCTCCAGGTTATCATTTCTAATTAAAGCGCTGACATTTTAGTTTGTGCTTGCTTGGCAACAAGTATAGATCTCACTGGGTATATACAGGTAAGCGCATTACCTGTCAAACTGGTTTTCATTCTACCACTGACCATCTTGCGATTCAATACACCACACACCCTGATCAGCTAGATACTGAAAATCAAATGCACTTACCTGAAGACTTTGAAACTCTACAAAGCTGGTTGATACTTATCGCACATTTTCATAATTTTTTGTATCCAAAATAAAGGATATCTCACTGAAAATACCCCAATAAATCTCATATATATCTTCAGGGATTGTGCATTGGATATATATTTTAATTGGTAATATATATTTCCACTTTTCTGAGATAAAGGATATCTTTGATGTTTTGCATTTCCATTTTATTAAACTGGTCTGATAAAAAATGATTGTTTAAAATCGTGAAAGTGTTCTTTTTATAAGCTCACCTGGCCCTTCGGGCCAGGTGAGCTTATGGCATGGTGCGCCGTCCGTCGTCCGTCCGTTGTCAACATTTTACTTTAAACAACTTCTTCTCAGTAACCAAAAGGCCTAGGGTGATGATATTTGGCCAGAAGCATGCTGGGATGAAGGGCTACCAAGTTTGTTCAAATGAATGACCTTCATCTATTTTCAAGGTCACAGGGGTCAAAAATGTTAAATACCTTTCAACAACTTCTTCTCAGTAACTAAAAGGTTAAGGGTGATGGTATTTGGCCAGTATCATGCTTGGATGAAGGGCTACCAAGTTTGTTTAAATGTATGACCTTCATCTATTTTCAAGGTCACAGGGGTCAAATATGTTAAATACCTTTCAACAGCATCTTCTCAGTAACTAAAAGGCTAAGGGTGATGAAATTTGGCCAGTATCATGCTTGGATGAAGGGCTACTAAGTTTGTTCAAACAAATGACCTTCGCCCATTTTCAAGGTTGCAGGGGTCAAATATGTTTAAAACCTTTAAACAACTTCTTCTGAACTACCAAGAGGCCTAGGGTTATGATATTTTGCCAGTTAGATGCTGGGATGAAGGGCTACCAAATATGTTCGAATGAATGAACTTAGCTCATATCCAAGGTCACAGGCGTCAAATATGTTAAAATCTTTGAACGACCTCTTCTGAATAACAAAGAGGCCTAGGGTGATGATATTGGGCCTTTAGCATGCTGGGATGAAGGGCTACCAAGTTTCTTCAAACAAATGACTTTCACCCATTTTCAAGGTCACAGGGGTCAAATATGTTTAAAACCTTTAAAACTACTTCATCTCAATAACCAAGAGGCTGAGGGTTATAATATTTGGCCTGTAGCATGCTGGGATGAAGCGCTACCAAGTTTGTTAAAATGAATGACCTTGACAATTATTCAAGGTCACAATGGTCAAATATGTTTAAAACCTTTAAACAACATCTTTTCAATAACCAAAAGTCCTAGGATGATAATATTTGGCCATTAACATGCTGGGATGAGAGACTACCAGGTTTTTACCAATGAATGACCTTCGCCCATATGCAAGGTCACAGTGGTCAATATATGTTTAAATCTTTAAATGACTTGTTCTGTTTAACCAAAAGGTCCAGGGTAATGCTATTTTGCCAGAAGCATGCTTGGTTGGACGACTATAAACTCTGTTCAACCTTATGTCCTTGTTCGACATTCAAGGTCACAGGCGTCATATGTTTAAATCTTTTAATAGGTTCTTATGAGTCAAACACTGATATTCTGCCTGTAGCTGTATTTTAGTCCACTTTAAAGATTATTTGTGATATTAATACCAGGTGAGCGATTCAGGCCCATTGGGCCTCTTGTTGTGTAGATGGTACATTTTTTTGTTTCTGAAAATTCCAAATTAAAAAAAAATGATAGGAATTATACTTAAAGATTTCAAAACTGATCTGAAGGTGTTCAGCATCCTCTATCAGTGTTAAATGAATAGAAAAATAATAACTTATATTACCCATGTGGCTGGGCAGATGACCTCACTTTTATGTCATATTGGTGAATCGAACCCCATATCCTATGAAGCTTACAAAAAACTTCACCTTTAAATGTGGATGATTAAATTGTACCTGAACTAAAAATACAATTATTTAAATTTGATCTTTCACATTTTCTAATATAATGATTTTGATTCTAGTTTCAGTTGTAAAATGTCCTGGATTATATTGCGGACGAAAGGATACGGGAGGAGGAACATACTCACAATGTGGGGTAAGAGAGTTAGTTAACCCCCATTACACAGAGATATCCACACTTATGATCAGAGAAAAATACCCTAGGGCAAAGACGAGGAGATTTCCTTGTCATAACAAATTGTATGACGCCACATCAACACCAATATTTGAGGTTGAAGAAACTAATAACTTCCCACTTTTGGAAAAAGACAGAAAAGTCTAAAATTTCTATGGGTAAGATTTTTAAATTTCTGGCCTCGGCAAAACTTTGGGCTAGACTTTTAAGAATATGATTCCTTGCATTAAGAATTTCCCTTCTTTCCTCAAAAGGTGGGGGAAATTCTATTTTCAATAAGAAGTCAAAGTGATAGGGAAGTTAGAAATACAAAATGAAAGTAGATTAGCTTTTTCATTTGTGCTTGGAAGTGTTTAAGAAAACATTCACTTCAAAGTATTAGCCTGATAACAGTACTTCAGGTAAATTCACTAAAATAATATTGTTTAAAGTATTTGTGAATATTATCTGAAATCTGGATGTGTATTGTGTATTGTTGAATTTTACAGGCATGCCCTAGAGGCTACCAGCCTGACACCAACACCCTGTGTAAACAATGTGAGGACTCGCCCATGTTCTATGACTGGCTGTACCTTGGCTTCATGGCATTGCTGTCTCTCATCTTCCACTGGTTTTTCATTGACTACACAAATAAACGGAAGAGGTACAACTAGAGCATTTCAATTTAATTTAAGGATTTTTTAAGGTCACCTGAGCTTTAGCTCAAGTGACCTATTGCTATCCGTTTTCGTCCGTCGTCGTCCGTCGTCCGTCGTCGTCCGTCGTCCGTTAACATTTTACATTTCAAACTTAAAGTCAAGTTCTGCTGGGCCGATTGAACTGAAAGTTGGTAGGAATGATCGCCTCATGGTCCTGACAAAGTGTTGTTATTTTTCGGGTCGATCAGAAATCCAATATGGCCGCCACGGCCGCCATTTTGAAAACCTATTTCAAACTTAAAGTCAAGTTCTGCTGGACCGATTGAACTGAAAGTTGGTAGGAATGATCGCCTCATGGTCCTGACAAAGTGTTGTTATTTTTCGGGTCGATCAGAAATCCAATATGGCCGCCACGGCCGCCATTTTGAAAACCTATTTCAAACTTAAAGTCAAGTTCTGCTGGACCGATTGAACTGAAAGTTGGTAGGAATGATCGCCTCATGGTCCTGACAAAGTGTTGTTATTTTTCGGGTCGATCAGAAATCCAATATGGCCGCCACGGCCGCCATTTTGAAAACCTATTTCAAACTTAAAGTCAAGTTCTGCTGGACCGATTGAACTGAAAGTTGGTAGGAATGATCGCCTCATGGTCCTGACAAAGTGTTGTTATTTTTCGGGTCGATCAGAAATCCAATATGGCCGCCACGGCCGCCATTTTGAAAACCTATTTCAAACTTAAAGTCAAGTTCTGCTGGACCGATTGAACTGAAAGTTGGTAGGAATGATCGCCTCATGGTCCTGACAAAGTGTTGTTATTTTTCGGGTCGATCAGAAATCCAATATGGCCGCCACGGCCGCCATTTTGAAAACCTATTTCAAACTTAAAGTCAAGTTCTGCTGGACCGATTGAACTTAAAGTTTGTAGGAATGATCGACTCATGGTCCTGACAAAGTGTTGTTATTTTTCAGGTCAATCATAAATCCAATATGGCCGCCACGGCCACCATTTTGAAAACATATTTCAAACTTAAAGTCAAGTTCTGCTAGGCCGATTGAACTGAAACTTTGTAGGAATGATTGACTCATGGTCCTGACAAAGTGTTGTTATTTTTCGGGTCGATCAGAAATCCAATATGGCCACCACGGCTGCCATTTTGGAAAACTATTTCAAACTTAAAGTAAAGATCTACTTGGCCGATTGAACTGAAACTTTGTAGGAATGATCGAATCATGGTCCTGACAAAGTGTTGTTATTTTTCGGGTCAATCAGAAATACAATTTGGCTGCCATGGCCGCTATTTTGCTACTAAGTTCTAATAGGCCGATCTCACTTAAAATTGGTCTAGGAATGATCAGCTCATGGTCCTGACAAAGTTAAGTTAACATTATACTATTTTTTACTCAAATTGGTACATATTTCAACAACAAAAATAAATACTGTAGGACTCAGGTGACCGTTAAGGCCCATGGGCCTCTTGTTGTTGTTCTGATCAAAACATGATACAAATGTACCACAATACTAAAGATGCATCTAACACATACTTAGACATTGTGTACAAATGTTTTATTCAAGCAAAATCTTGACTTTCAAATATTTTCCAAAAAAACCGAAAAAAAACCATCTTTTATTCAAATTGAATATGATACTATTCGTGGGAATTCTCTATCAGTTTAAATAGCAGCCAGCAGTTCAAGTCTGCTTTATCTATAAGATTGCAGTGTTATTGATTAGTTAGGTATGTTGCTAATTGTTAAAGATCTCATTTATTTCTATTCCTATATACATATGTATGTAATATACAATACAATCTTGAAATACAGGGCCCTAATCGTGCTGCATGTAAGTGCACTGGTGGAGTGTGTACTAGCAGGGATACTGACAGTTTTACTGGTGGATCCTGTGGGGTCACTCAACATTCGATCGTGTGTTGTTCGCGAGCTCTCCGACTGGTACACGATGCTGTATAACCCTAGTCCAAACTACACCACCACCCTCCATTGTACACAGGAAATAGTCTACCCATTGTAAGTAATAAGACCATAGCTACTCAAATTCATATTTTTTGGCAGTTTCTAAAAGACAAAAACTGCACATTATGTGACTTCTGGGACTGGTTTCCAGTAACAGTAACCATTAAGGAAAATCAGGAACCAATACAGTGTTTTTGATTATGGCTTCAGTTTGATCCAGAATATCTTTGTGTATTAGCTACCATATGGAAACCACATGTTTGTACGTTCTGTCAAGGATACCGGTACTCTGACAAAAAATGTTAAACAATAAAAAAAAATAAAAAAATCCAAAAGTAGATGCAGTAATAAATGTAACAGTGGTATATAATTTATTGAAATACAATTATTAAAACCTATTTTGTGATGCCTGTTTACAATGTTTAATAGGAGTTACCCTGTATTACATAATTACAGGTACACCATATCAATGATCTACTACGCCTTCTGCCTGGTTCTTCTGATGCTGTTGAGGCCTTTTGTGTCCTACAAGTTTGTCCAGAGTCGAGGCACCAAGTCCATATATGCTGCCCTGTACTTCCTCCCCATCCTCATCGTTCTCCAGGCAGTGTTTGGAGGACTTCTTTGTAAGTGCTCTGATCACTCGCAAGTTATGCCTTTATATAATGTAGAGATACCACATATCACATATCTCCGTGACTTTTTTTTACCTCAAGAAGCTTTAATTTTATATAGTTTATCCTTGTCAAACCTTTTGAAATTTCAATGGGGGAGATTCTATGTGCTCAAAATTAAAAACGTAAGTAAGATGTGGTTATATATCCCCTAGAGACAAAATAATCCTTTAAATTGACATATTTTGGATTGTCCTCTCATAGAAAATCATGTTAAAAGAAAAAATGATAATCGTTAGAAATAATGTTTTCCTGTAGGTTATCAGAGTACAATGTTTTTTGGCAAAGCAAATACTTTGAAGACTAGAATTGAATTAAAATAATAAACTTTTACATTGATATTTCAGATTATGCTTTTCCATACATTGTAATAGTAATTTCTGTAATTACAAATGCAGTGTTTTTATCCAGTATATCAGAACAGGTAAGTGTCGTCATTGTCAGAAAATGTAAATTAAGTGTTATTATAACAGGATGTTGAATGCTGTAGATTATTATGTTTTAAACTAACATTTTCGTACTTGTTCTTCAGAGATTCAATTTGCATTTTATTCAATCTAATTAAAATTATATCTTCACATCGCTCCCGTTTACTAATATGTCACATTGAACGCAACATATCAGTAAACGGGAGCGATTGAAAATTCAATTTTAATTAGATTGCATTTTATTCAATGCGTATGTCTTGGGTGACAGTGACCTTAATTTGCAATCGATGGCCATCATCAATTAATGTGAAATTAAACATCACATGAAATAAAGGAAATCTACAGTAGCTAATGTAAATGTCATTTTTAGCCTTTAATGTTCACTATTGTTAACCCTTCCACCACTGTAGACCATAATGGACTCATCCAGATCAATGCATGATATTGTCTACTAAAGTTACATAGGGGTGAAAGGGACTAAAGTTACATAGGGGTGAAAGGGTTAAGAGATGAATATTAAACACACAATTTTTGAATCAGTAATATAGTAACCTGCAGCATGTTGTCATGTTACAAATTTAAGCTACTTTACCGACTTGCATCTATGGAAACTATATTTTTATATCACATCATTACATTACTCATGTGACTAATTGTGGCACAAGTGATGAGGCAGCTTTCTTAGACATCGTCAAGGTCAAATATTAAACATGGTAAATTGACCTAATTTCTCAGCTTGACTTCCAGCCTTCTAACCTACTGAATTAAAAGAATCTGTAGACTTATGTCTTGTTACTTGTACATATTTTCATCACAAATTGTAGTGAGTATCACTATTTAATTTGTGTTGTCATTTCATTCCAGAGGGTAAAGCCTTTATTGAAAGAAGCATTCCTGAATGTAAGAAACCTGACGATCCTTCTGGGACATTGGTTTCTTCACGCATTTGGCATAATTGCCATGACACAGCTTGATGATGCAAAGTACTATGGGACACTGATTGCTCTAGTGCCATTTCCTGTCATGTTTTACATTCTGACCGTGAAATTCACGGATCCTGACCGAAATGTCGCGGATATGTCCTGACATGACGCCTCAAGACCTGGGTATAGACCAATGGCACAATACAGAGGAGGGGGCCTGAGGATCCCCTCGCCACGCTAAATGTTCACTCCACGCTCAACTCGGACGGCTGTACAACATACCTTTTGTCATTCTGTTTTATTGGTTAAGGGCTATTCTAAAATGAATAGGATGTGTTGACAATTTTTCAGAAACTGTCATCTATCCGATTAAATGCGATATTTAGATTGTTTGGATTATATAGACTATAATACATTGTCTTACAACCATCCTGTTATTCTGGAATAGCTCTGACCTGATTTTGATGATGATCACCCTATTAAGACACTTTAATTTTTTTTTCCTTCTTTTGTGAAAGTTTTGAGATTATAATGTTTTAAGATTTTCATTTACACAGCCTCTATCAACACTTGTTGTCACAGCCAATGTCTCCCATACAGACGTTGACACTCACCCTTATCGTTTTATTGTCACTCAGTGTATAAACTCATTTCTTTGTTAAATTGATTCTGACTACATAATATTGTGACTACTAACATCAATATAACACTCCAAATTATATTTTCTCCGTTGAATTTATTTCACACACAAAAAAACAAACAAAGCACTGCAAAGATTCCCCCCCCACCAAGTAATTTTCAAACACTTAGCAATGTATAGCTTTTGTTTGTCTTACTTAACCTTACAGTACAGTCATATTTTTGACATTTCTGCTGGACTTGAAGTGAAAGGAATGATCAGCGTCATATGTCGTTGTTTTTTTGATGATATTGATAAAAAGTTCAATTATGCCACTGGTAATAAAATTGGATTTCAAAAAATCTTTATTAATTTTTAGTTTCATGACTTCCTCGGAGATCAATATAAATTAGAATTAAGTAATTTGAATCATTTGGATTATTTGTGGACTATAAATTCTGTCATAAAAGAGTGTGGTTGGCAACTTGGAGAGATTTATGATGGGGAAAAGTTCTTTTACTTTATACCTGATATTCAATGGTAATATGTTACGTTGCAATAACTCTGAGCTAACAAACTGTACCATCTTCAAACATTGCAATACAGCTGCTGCGAAGAAATATAAAAATTATGTAGGCTGGTTTTATAAATAACTTAATGCTGATGCTCTTACTGATGTAGCAATAAAAAGACCATCAGGTTTACCTTAAATTTGGTTCTGATTTAAAGAAAATTACACAACAATGTCAAAGTGGAAGTGTTTTTGTTTTAACAGGTATTGTTTGTATGTTACCTAAGCCATCTGTCCTCCAGTGTGGAGTGTGACCTGTTATCATTGTGTGAGGTTGGGAGTGCTGTTGGTCTGAATGAAGCATTGCAAATTACTATACATTTGTGCTATGTCGAAAAGACAGTTTTCTGCAGAAAATTTCTTATAGGAACATTCTTTAATATTCCAGGGTATAAAGTTTACCTGCGAGAAATAAAAAAGCAGCGAGGGCAGTCCTTTGATGTAAAAGATATGCCCGTAGATTGTCTTGATAAGATTCTTAGAGAATTTTTCCATAGGTGTTACGGACACGTATATTTGTACCAAAGTAAATTGATTAGCAATGCTTTGCCCAGTGTCTTGAGGATATGTAAAGTTGAATATTGATTTTTTTATTAATGTTTACATATATAATATGTCCTGTATAATACATGTACCTGATAGTGCATAAAACATTTGGTGCATTGGGAACTTGTTACCAGTTTGTGTGATACTGTATATGTTATAATTTAAGCAGAATTCCTATTTGATCACCTTTCATTCTATCTCTGATTTTGCTAATTTATGTACAGTGTTATTAACTTCATACATTCATGTTTTCCTAAGTACATTTCATACAGAAAATATTGGCGTGTTAATTTATGATTATGTTGATTGATGGAATGTACCATGGAGAGATAAGATTGAGTTTGCTAATACAGTACATGTATAAGTGTATATTTAAAGTAGAAGCCCACTTATAAAATGTGTACTGTAACATGCAAGCGGCCATATTATCCAGCCACTTTACACGTTCAGAGTTGCTGCACTTTTGAGTGAGTCCCGGGGATAAACCATATCACAGGAAAAACAAGCTTGCCAGTAAATCATTTTACCTAAAGTCCTTGACTGTTACCCTATTCCCTTCTTTGAGAAGTCTTGTCCGTAGACATGGACTAGGGAATCCCATGGGTCCTCCCTGTGTACCACTGTCCCTAGTCACTGGGAACTGGCCTTTCAAGGTATCCCAGGGTCACAACGTTGCCACCAAATGTTACATGGGCAGGCACCACTCCATCCACAGACCGCCTTTGATATTACTTAACTATTGAGAGTCCCAGGGTAACAGCACATCACTGGAAAGGCTAGCTTGCCATAAAGGTAATATTTCCCCTCATATACTGTGGCTACCACAGAAAACATTCACCAAAAATAAACTCATTTTAATTTCTGCTTTCAGTAACTTGTTTGGGATTACAGAAAAACATGTTCTATACAAATTCTTGCTTTAAAGAAGTCAAATTTGTGTCCTCTGCCCATGCAAACAGATTCCCATTTATCAAACTAATAATTTTAGTGAATAATGACCTAATTTCTTCAATCTTATTTCCCGTGGGGTTTGTTATGTTTTACTGTACTGTACATATGTAAATCTGGGCTCAAACAAATAAAAAAGATTTACTTTCAAGTATTGTTCATCAACTACTTTAGTTTTATTAGTTTTTAGTGGCAAGCCTTGTGATGAGAATAAGTTACTGCGTCAATATATTTTGGTTTTTATTTTTTAAACCAAAGCAATGATTTGAAAAATTAATGATGAGGTTCCGCTGTATACATATTTCATTGTTGTATTCACAAATGTCACGGCCAGCGTTCGTATATCCAGTCCAATCATTTCAAATGGTTTAACTTGAAAGAAAACAACAGATTTGAACCAAGGTCGGCATCGGGAAAATTTGGCATATATTGAGGGGTCTAGATGTGCCTGTCTGAAAGTAAAAGGCTGACTATTGCTAGTTTGCAATATTTATGTTATGTTTTGGTCATAAAACTTGAAATAGTGCATTTTGACTTCTGCCTTTAGAGTTGGCCCACTTTCGGTCTAAGTGCGTTTATCACAGAATATTTTTGTGCAACCTAGACCATTTCAGCAGGTATACACGAAAGCAGCCATTTTTGTTTCACCGATCATGGTGTTGATAATTGATATGTGCTGAATATTAGAAAAATATTATTTGTATTTATAATGTGTAATTCCGATATCTTTTCTATTGAGGTTATACACTGTTAAGCTTCAGGAACCATTAGATGGCACACTTGTATAAGTATATAACATGTGTAGACAGATTATACTGCTTCGCAATTCATATATTTTAATGTTGCTTGCCTTTTTTCAATTTCTTCAAAAAAAACTTTTTATGAGTGTTTGAACAATTTAATAGTGATATTTAAATCATGGGAAGATTTTAATTCTGAAAATCATGCTTGAATACGTATACTTGTACATAATTGTGCTTATTTTTAATTCAGAAATGAAACTCTTAACAACTCATAGTAAAATGGTAGTTATCTTCAGTAGTTAAAATGAATTAACTGATAGAAACATATCGAGGGTAGATTCCAAAACATTTTGGAGGGGAGGGTTGGGGTGTCAATGAAAGCTAAGTGCAGGTAGGCACTTGTATTATCATTGTCAAACACAGATTGTCTTTGGTCAGATACCAATGTGAATAAAATCATCTGTTACATGGCTCTGTTAAGTTCGTAACATGCCTGAACAGGCGTAATACGAGTTAACGGAGCCATGTCACAGATTATTTTAATCAGATTGGTCGGATACTGCACAGATATTGATAATATTTTAGTGACACTTGGCAATATAATTGATTGCCCACTGCCATTTAAAAAAACACATGTTTAGCAACAAGAAAAATGTGTTTTGAATATTCTGAGTTTGGTAATTTCATAAAAAAAGGGGTTATCCTTTTCGATTGTGATAAGTAGTAAATTATTGTTGTAATAACTTATGGGCATTGAAAATTAAATATGTCTACATGTGTACCAATCGTGTTTTGTTTTATGTGAATAAATACACTGATGAATTCAAACTCCAATACCAATAACACATCATCAAAATTAGAAGCTCAAGAGTCAAATAATTTTAGAATTCAAACTTGATTCATAAAGAGATGTATAGCCATATTTTGATATAGAAATGTTAACACACCTTGAAGGATACTCTAGTCTTTGTCCATTTGTGGGACAGTGCCACAGGTAAATGGTCAAATGATGCAAGTGTGTGTTGGAGGTCACGTCTGAAGTTCAAGTGTTCTCCCTAGCAGCCATATAGTATACTGTTTAAGTAGATCTGTGTCCTTTACATACATTGTGACAGAACTAATGAAGGTAGATTCTATATACACAGAAGCTTTTCTGATAAATTATAAACTTTATTTATTTTTCAAATTATATTAATTACTCTTGTTGGCCCGGATGTTAGCGTGTGGGAGGAAACTGGAGTACCAGGAGAAAACTCCTATGGTGGCCCAATACCTTTCAGCATCTGATCGGACCACCACTTTTCTGATAAACAAACTCAATATCCTTGATGGTGGACAGGAGATGATTTCTCCATTGAATTTGTATCAAGAATCAAAACCAGACTGTTTACTGGGAAGCCCGTTATCTTGACCACAGTGACCGTGCTTTTATGTCATAGAATTAGGTATGTGTTGCCCACATCTACACTTTAGTACAGTAATTACATTATTTACTGAAGTCAGTATTGTAATTGGTGTTCATGCGAAGGTAGCAGTGACCAAAGCGAGCACTGGATGAATTCCTAGCCAATGTTATTTACCGATATGTAATACAATATATTCCACTTATTTTCACATTACTTTATATCACATTTTGTGTAATATCACATTTTTCTCTAACAACTGACAATTAACACTACTTGTAATAATCAGAATTGAAAAACTATAATCACAATAATAACATTTGCTAGAAAATATAGCATCATTAAGCAAGTATACAAAGTGGAATGTGCTGTAGTGCAAGCCTTGGATTTAACTTATTTGCCCTTAAAAACACATTTGAACTCTTCCAATTCAAAGGTTGGAATAGTTCATTATGAAATTTGAGGGGTGAATGAGTTAAATGAAGTGAGTGTAACTTCATTTTGGGTGTGATCAACAACTGAAATATCAACACCCTAAAGACAAGATACAGATATAGCAACAATGTCAAACAACATAAAGCTGGTGAATTATCCTAAAAGCAAGGTATCAATATCATTTCCACAGCCTTGAGACCAATTATTTTTACAGGTATTGTATGATGTGAATTAAGAAACAACAAATGTTAGTCGGGCATTAATGTTAATTTGGAAAATAATATTAAATGCTCTAAAAAATGTGCAATCAGTATCAAACGGCAACATTGAAGCAAAGCATCATTATCAAATAACAAAACTTTAAAAAATGTCACAGTGTCAAGTTACATCTTTTTAAATCTACATGTTAAGAACCATCAACAAGTTTTCACAGGTTCACCCTTGGTTAACAGAATATTGGTTATTTAATCACTTTTTCGACTTAACTTACAACAGAAGTTAAATAATAAAACATGTATTCATCTTCGCTCATGACTAAAACTCTCTGTCTTTGTTTTATAATTATTCCAAAATATTACAACAATTATGTATTGGCTAAATTCTTGACTATACATTAAAAAAAAATATGTCTGTTCATTTTATGCTCTACTCTTTTGTCACAAATTTAATTGTTAGAGACGACATTTTTTTACAGAGATGTGTATACATTGGACATTGGGGGTACATTCCTGTATCCGGTTGAAACGATTGAACCAGTTTAACCTGTAAAGAAAACGACAGATACAGATCTGGACCGAGGCTGACCTCAGGAAAATTTTGCACGTGTAGATTGAGGGGTCCAGACGTAGCTGACCGAAACTAAAATGCTGACTATTGCTAGTTTGCGTTATTTCTTTCTAAAACAATGCCGAGCAACATTTTTAGTTTTAAGAAACGTTATGTAATTCAGTCGACGCATGCAAGAAGGGCATAATATTCTTGATACATTGTTTTTTATTCTCCGAAACTGCATTTTTAGCTCTGCTTATAGAACAGTCCAACATTGTTAGTTGTAATTAAAGAACGTTATGTAATTCAGTCGACGCATGCAAGAAGGGCATACTATTCTTGATACATTGTTTTTTATTCTCCGAAACTGCATTTTTAGCTCTGCTTATAAAACAGTCCAAGTGCGTTCGTTTATCGTGGAATATTTCTGCGCCACACGTACCGTTTCAACCTGGCCGAAACTAAAAATGCTGACTATTGCTAGTTTGCGTTATTTCTTTCTAAAACAATGTCAAACCACATGAAGATTTTCAGATATGTTATGTAACTCACTTGATGCGTAAAAGAAGGGCATACTATTCTTGATGCCTTGTTTTTTATTCTCCGAAACTGCATTTTTTTGCTCTGCTTATAGAACGGTCCAAGTGCGTTCGTTCATCGTGGATCAACAGGGATACGCGAATGTAGCCAAGGTTTTCAAGTAGGTGATTGATGGTTCTTAACTGGCACTACCTTAAAACATAAGTCAAAGATTATGATAAGGAGAGTGGTAAATTAATTTAAGTATCTGTGGTTTGTACTCAAAGTAATTAAGTGCATACTTAACTATTTTATCGTAACTTGAACAAGCAGGCCGATTGGACTTGATTAAATTCCGGAAATTGAGCAACCGTAATTTGATTTTATAATGTGACACCTAAATCGGTCAGAGTTACCTCCCTTAAAAGAACACTCAACGACCGGACTGGCGACCTCGGCGTACAGCAGACAGCAAGTAAACTCGAGTAAGTCAATAGTTTGTTCCTTCTTCATCATGACTATCTTCTAACGATTTGGTGACTATTACACAAACAGCTAGTCGATAGGTGAAGGATGACATTGGGGATTTCAGCTATGCCGATGTTTACATTTTAGTTGTTCAGCTCGTTTGTGATGACCTCCTTGCTTTGAAATCGGGCGTTAGTTTACATCAATGCTTAAGTTCACTCAAATGTACTAAAACAGCAATAAAATAAACTCAAATGTAATATTCTTAGTACAGAAAATTTAGAATATATTAAAAACTTGAGAGCTAGACAAGTCCCCTAGAGTATCAAGGGAAGTAACTCTTTTTCATTTTTGTTTGTTCACGCACTTGCAGTATGAAAGTTGATATTTTGAAATCTATAAATCACCGTTAAACAAGTATTACATTAACTTGGAACACAATTAAATCAAACTATTAAAGCCGGCATCAGATTATTGTTAAACTTATTCGAATAATTGCAAAAATATTAAGCTGGGGCTCGAACATTAATTTATATATATATAATTAATCTTCAAATTGTTGTAGTTGGTCATGAGAAATGGGCCTATCTAAATTTAACTATTTGACCAATATTATCTTGCGGGTAGGGGGCACAAAGATGAAAGAAGAAACGTCTTGTCAGAGTTTGAATAGCCCAAAGGTTATATTGCCAGACAAGCACAAGTGTAAAAGATGTGCATTGATTAGGTTGCCTTACAAGCGTACTAAAGCTGTAGGGAATTTCCTTTTATCTCAGCGGTAGAGCATCGGGCTGGAGAGCCAATTAAGGGTTGCGGGTTCCAACCCCAGCGACGGCACTATCTTTATCACTATTAATATTGCTCATCCTATTACATAATAATGATTTATTATAATAGCTGGACTTTGACACTTTGCTAATGATGTGACCTAGCTTTACATTGGCAAACAGACAAATATGTTTTTAATCATACTTTTGACTGTTGAGTTAGTGAACACACAGGATTTTGGTCAGTATAATTTGCAAATCAGTCAATGACCAATGCATTGTCGCATCCTCAATTCTAGTCCGAATTATTCTGACGTTTTATGAACTTTTTTTTATATCGGTGTGTCGTCGATTAACGTCAGAATTCTGGCCCTCTATAATATGCGGGAAATAAGCGACCATGTGCGACATGTGTGTGAAAGTGACGATTTGTTTCTAAAATATCAGTTTGAAGTGTGACCCGAGCACGGGGCGCTTATTTCCCGCATATTATAGAGGGCCAGAGTTCTGACGTTAATCAACGACAAACCGATATAAAAAAAGTCGATAAAACGTCAGAATATTTCGGACTACCTCAATTCCGACCTACCCATTTGAAAATATATTAAAAAGCAATGAGTTTTGTTGATATGCCAGAAAGTAGTTTGTGATTCATGTAAAAGTATAGGAATTCTTCCATCAGAATATATCCAAAGTCAGATAATTTTGCATCCATTTTTTGAGAAATCACACATAAAACATGTATTAAGCAAATGTGCTCCATATTTTTCAGATTCTGGTGCCTGAAGAAGTCGCCAATCCTGATAGCCAATGGCTAAGCTAGATGGGACGACACAGTAAGATTCAGCTGCAGGTCCTAAGTCTCTATAAGCAGTTCCTCAGACTGTCTAGACAGAAGCCAGGACTTGATGACCACATCCGTAGTGAATTCAAGAAAAACGCTCGGGACATGTCCAGGACTGACATTCTCCACGTAGAACATGCTTTAAGACGCGGCCAAAGACAGCTTAAAATGTTTCAAGGAGAACAAGTAAAGGGCATGGACGTGTTCACAGCAGTCGAAGATTCTGATAAAAAATGAATTTGTGCTGATATTTCGGTTTATATTGAACGGTTGATGTTTTAATTAATACATGATTGAAGACCGTGTGAATCCATTCAAATTCAATTAACTTCTTGAACCAAACAAAACATTTTTTGTATATTGTTAACCTTGTTAAATTCAAAATGGCTAATCTGCTATACACTTCTGTCAGTAAATTTGGGGGTGTAAACTCAGTTTATCACAAAGTTGTCAGCAGTTTCCCAAAAGGAATGCAGATGGCTTTTGCTTATGGGTCTGGAGTATTTAAGCAAGAGGGACAAAAAGACACTAAACAAAACATGATGGACTTCATCTTTGTTGTCAACGAACCTGCAGTTTGGCATGAACAGAATCTCAAACAACATGCAAGCCATTACTCATTCTTGAAAAGATTCGGGCCAAACGTCATAACGATGGTTCAGGAGTCTGCAGCAGGGCTATACTTTAATCCCATTGTTCCTTTTGGAGACAGAGTTATTAAGTACGGCGTCATTAGCACAAAGACTTTTACAAAGGACTTGGTACAGTGGAACAAACTGTATGTCAGTGGTCGCCTCCACAAGCCAGTGATGATTATTAAACCACCTGACGATGACACTGTCAAAGATGCTCTGAAAACCAACCTTGAGAGTGCTATCCATTTTTCGTTGATGTTTCTCCCTGAAAAGTTCTCGGAGTTGGATCTGTTTACGAAAGTAGCTTCTCTGTCCTACACAGGTGATTTCCGTATGCTATTCGCTGAAGATCCATTTAAAGTTGAAAACATTGTAAGTGCTGGTATAGACAATTTTCGAGTTTTATACCAACCTATTTTATTGAGTACTGACTACCTTTACTGGGACGAGAAGGAGAAAAGTTTTGAACAGGAATATACCTATAATTCACGTCTTTATCATTTGGATAAAATTCCTGGGTATTTCCTTGGTAGAATAGGTCGGCGCGATGTCGAGACCGTATATAGTATGAGGGATGTCCTGGCTCAAGATAGTCAATGTAACAACCTCTTACATGATTCCCTGGATGAAATAGTTGGCGATTCCAGCAAGAAGCAGAGCCTGAAAGGAATTTTAACGGGAGGATTGTTCAGGTCTAGTCGTTATGGCTCTAGTAAATGCAACAAGTGGCTGAAGAGTGGCAAAAAATAAACAGTTTCCTAATTGTTGAATAACTTGAGTTGACTTTTATACAGCCTCTTGCTTTCGATATAGTTCTTTATTAAAGTTTCGGAAGGTTCTGTGATCAAAATTTGGGAATCCATAAAGGAACTGTATTCTGCTATACATGTAATTGTTTTGAGCATAAACAATGCATGTTTGTTTTGATTAATCTAACAAATTAAAAGAATTGAAAATCACTAACTATTGCATCTTTTCATTAAGCTGCTGTTTGAAAGAAACGTGTTGTTCAGTCTTAAAACATGAGAAACGTATATATGGGGTTCTGCTTAAAAAATCTGCCTACAGTACTCTAAATTCAAGCTGCATATTCACTGAAAAATTTACAAACACACACACACACACACATGCTATTAGAGGGGGGTATTAAGTGTTTGCTCTTTATATTATGTTATTTCCATTCAGGAGAAAAGTCGCTGATAGACTTTGCATTTAGATGTATTTCTTTGATACTACATGTCCCACAGTCATCAAACTTAATATGAGATGCAGACACATTTTCAGGATTACTGCCTCATTATGTGATATATATAGGTCAATGTGACCTATGTGTTCTGCTTATTTGACCATGATTACTTTTTTGTGTTTAGCTCCATTTCTTTGATACTACAAGTCCTGTTTTTTAGTTAATTTCAATTTTTAGCTCATCTTATTTGGAGAATATATTCCCATGATTGCTTAGATATCCAGGTGAGTGATACAGGCCCTCTGGGCCTCTTGTTGCCATCTTTCCATAACAATGATAATCAAAGAACCAGGAGGTTGAAAAAGCAAAATGGATTACAAATGGTGAAAAGAAGCTAACTGAACGGACCCAACGTTTATTCAAATCTTTTGCAGTTTACAATATAGTTTTGTACATCAGTTAAACCTCAAATATTCCACGTATTATAACTAATCTCGTGAAAGTACATGTTCATTATTTTGAATGTCATTTTAAAATTACATGCTACACAAAATTGCATCTGGGTTGAAGGTACAGTATCGATATAATAGCTAGTACAAGTAAATCAAAATTGAAAGTTGTCTTCTGCAAGGAAACCACAAGAGCAATGTGGTGAGTCAGTTAGGATTTTTAGGACATTAACTCTAATGATTCACCCATGAAATGTCATAATGAACTATTCCAACCTTTGAATAGGAAGAATTTAAATGTGTTTTCAGGGATGAGTCAGTTAAATGTGTCTAGAAAATCAGATCCTGTTCCTGTTGTAATGTTAATTGTAGATGTAATGTTGGCAGAGGGATTGCAGAAAATGTTACTCATTATTACGTACAATACACTAAGAAATGGAATTGAACTGTTAACGTTGAAAAAAAACCCACTTAGGTCGTGGTTTTTAGAAATGGTAAGTTGAAGGAGGTAGAAAATGGTTTTACGATGGTAAAGTTTTAGAAAATGATGATAGTTTTAGCTACCTTTGGATTCTACTGAAATCCAATGGTAAATTCAGCATTACACAAGAGAAAATAGCAGAACAAAGTAGGAATGTGCTATATGCTGTATCCAATATTTGCAAAAAGAAATATTTTGATATTGAAACCCAACTTAGCGTTTTTAGCCCACCATCATCTGATGGTGGGCTATTCCAATCACCCTGCGTCTGTTGTCTGTGGTCTGTCGTCCGTCCTTAAACAATTCTTGTTACCGGTATTTCTCAAGAAGTACCAGTGGGGATCTTTCTCAAATTTTATATGTAGGTTCCCCTTAGACCATAGCTGTGCAGGGCAACTTTTGAGACTGATCAGATAAACAACATGGCTGACAGGCAGCCATCTTGGATTTTGATATTGAAAGTTTGTTATCGCTATTCCTCAAGAAGCACCAGAGGGATCTTTCTCAAATTTCATATGTAGGTTCCCTTTGGTCCTTAGCTGTGCAGGGCAACTTTTGAGACTGATCTGATTAAAGACATGGCCGACAGGCAGCCATCTTGGATTTTGATAGTGAAAGTTTGTTATCGCTATTTCTCGGGAAGTATCTGAGGAATCTTTCTCATAATTTATATGTAGGTTCCCCTTGGTCCTACGCTGTGCAGGGCAACTCTTGAGTCTAATCGGATAAACAACATGGCCGACAGGCAGCAATCTTAGATTGTGATAGTGTAGGTTTGTTACCGCTATTTCTCCGGAAGAACTAGAGGGATCTTTCTTAAATTTTATATGTAGGTTCCCCTTAGTCCATAGCTGTGCAGAGCAACTTTTGAGACTGATCGGATAAACAACATGGCCGACAGGCAGCCATCTTGGATTTTGATAGTGAAAGTTTGTTATCGCTATTTCTCGGGAAGTATCAGAGGGATCTTTCTCATATTTTATATGTAGGTTCCCCTTGGTCATAAGCTGTGCAGGGCAACTCTTGAGACTAATCGGATAAACAACATGGCCGACAGGCAGACATCTTGGATTTTGATAGTGAAAGTTTGTTATCGCTATTTCTCGGGAAGTACGGGAGGGATCTTTCTCAAATTTTAAATGTAGGTTCCCCTTGATCCCTCGTTGTGCATGTTATATTTTGAGACTGATCATAAAAACAAAATGGATTAAAAGAAGAACTAAACAGATCTTTCTCATATTGCAATGATCGATTCTATTTCATGAAGTACTGTACTAGTAAATATGTGAAATGACAAACTCACTTAGAAGGTAAGCTTTCAAACACATCAGTATTAAGTTTAGATCAAAAGTTACCTCAAGGTGCATTTACTGTTAACTTGACTCGATCAAACAGATTAGAGGAAAGAAGAGAAAAGATCGAACTGACAAAGAACTAATGAAGATGGTACAAAGGTGGGCGCCAAGATCCCTCTGGGATCTCTTGTTGATACTTTTGCGTGCGGTATCCTTAACTATGGAGCTGGAGTTTGGGGAATTCTCAAAGCACCAGATATTGGGAAAGTACATTTGAATTTTTGTAAACGAATTTTGGGGATTAAGAAAAGCACTCATAATGTTATGATTTACCAAGAATTAGGGAGACTACCTTTACATATAATTAGAAAAATTAGAATTTTCAAATATTGGCTAACTTAAAATTTCGGACAATTGCATGTTAAATAGGCTTGCTACGATGAGATGATTGAAAGGGGCAGCGACTGGACAAATAACATACGAAATGAATTATATAGGTTAGGTTTGGGATATCTATGGCAAACAGAGAGTAATGAAGGTCAAATTCTAAATGTTATTAAATGTAGAATGCATGACATTTATCAACCGGAGTGTTTGCATTTAATTACTTCATCTGCTAAGTGTTCTCTTTATGAATGGATCTTCGGTATTTTTTGTCTTAAACAAGTATTTAATTAAACCTATTGGTTTACAAAATATAAAACAAATTGCAAAAATTCGGTTGTCATCGCATACGTTGAATATTGAAACTGGTAGATTTCATGGTTTAGAAAAAAAGATAGAATTTGAATGCGATATCGAAGACGAATATCATTTTATTGTTACATGTGGTCATTATAATGATTTAAGAAACCGTTTCATAAAAAAATATCATTATAAAAAACCCAGTACGGTAAAAGCGTTAGATTTGATGACAACAAGGAATAAAAAAGAACTGTCTAATTTAGCAAAATTTCTGAAGTCAAAGTCAAAAAAGGAGATTCAATACTGTTTAAGCTAAAAGGAATCACTCTACATTATCGCTTTAATTCTAACATGTATTCGTGGTCGGAGTGTTGTATTCTTTGTTTGTATATAGATATCTGTACTGTATAATTTGCACTGTATATATGCACTGTACTGACAAACTGCAAGGTGTAAGGTGATAAAGAATGAATGAAAAGGTGTTTAAAATCGAGTTTGTAAAGGGCGATAGAATACTTCTATCCTTTTACTGGGAACTACACCGATTGTATCAGGTCCATTCTAATAATTATAAAAATAAAGGCTTTATTTATTCTTGATAACATATTGAGCATGAAGCTCATCTTACACATGGTCAAGATACAATGTATGATAAAATGTACAATATTTACAGCTTTAAGAAGGGAGGAATTCATAAATCATTTCAAGTAAAATTGCTTTGCAGATATCTTAAATTCTAAAAATGAAGTACAATTGCTAATATGACTTGGTAAAAGATTCCATTTAAGGGGTCCCTGATATCTAAAAGATTTTCTAAAAATGCTTGTCTTATGACATGGCAAGTAAAACACATCGGTAGATGGTGATCTTGTAGTTCTTCCCTGAACATCTGACATGTACGTAAAATCATTCAAATTTTGTGGAGCTAAATTATTTAAAAGTATCTTGTACATAAAAACTACTTGATTGTATAAAATTCTTTTGTGAAAAGGTAACCATTTTTTTTTTGAACATATCACAGGAAGGTGTGGAAAAATCACATTTTAAAATAATTCTGGCTGCTCTCTTTTGCAGGCGTTCTAATTTTAAAATATTATTTATTTAACTGTTACCCCAAACAGTTGAGCAATAATCCAGATGTGTGTTAACAAAGCAGTTAAAAAAGAGTCATACAAGATGACTGGCTCAAGAAGGGTCTCAACTTTTTCATCTGAAATATTTGACATGATATCTTTTTACAGACATTTGTAAATTGAATGTTCCAAGAGAGACAATCATCTATTGAACACTCCCAAATTTTTTTCACATTTTACATTTTCAATGTTTATATTGTTGATAACAACGGACAATTCTTCTGTTAATTCACATTTTTTTCGGTGAAGTAGTAACAAGCCTGACTTTTGTTTTTTCTGTGTTTACACACATTTTGTTATCATCGCACCATTTTGACACTAATTTAGCATCAGCTTCGAGGTTGGTATTTACAATGTCGAGTGATTTCCCTTGTGATTGCGCTGCGGAGTCATCAGCGTACATATACAAAGAACTTTGATTTGTAATCAGGGGCAGGTCACTTACACATAAAATGAACAAAAGTGGCCCCTACATTGACCCTTGAGGGACACCGACTGTAAGAGGGAGAGAATCACTCAAAGTGTTCTTAAAGTTTAAAATTTGAAATCTCCCGCCCATTCCTAACAAACTTTATAATTCAATCTTATGAGTGTCTGTCCAGGAAAAAATCATGCAACTTGCAAAAAAAAATCACATACATGTATATACATGTATATACATGTATACTGGTACGGTAATTAATCCAACTATATCGACATAGATTTTATAATAATATTAGAATTCCATTATCACATTATTTTAATCAATGACAGTAATGAAATAGAAATAGCTGGACGGTAAATATTGTTAGAAATATTGATATAAAACCAGCTTTTATAAGTAATAATAAACCACTAAAGGATGCTACATATATAGCTAGATTGATATGGTACGTACCTATTGATTAACTTAAATGTCAGGTCGTGTATATTGGCTTTATCCATCCATAACTTATCTCTAGTAGTAATCGTAAAGTAACATCTGAATACAACATGTCCTGTATGATCTTGGTAGGACCTTAAGCATGATGTTTAAAGATATTTCTCAAACACACAAAATTCGAACACAGAGTTTTTATTTCGTGACACTTGTGCGTCCCTCCACACCTCGACACACATTTTGTTTCTAAGCATATTGTGTAATATGAATTATTGTAAGGGGACAAGAGTCCAAACGTTTTTTGTTTCAAAATGAAAAAAACCCGCATCGCTACGCTGGGCGTTTTATACTGTTTCTTCCCCATTGGGTAAGAATGCTAGATATGAACATATCTATATGTTAAATATGTATGTGTAATATACATAAAATTTAAATAAATTAATTTCTTTAGTATCCGATCTATACAGTGTTTTACTACCCCTGGTTTATATCTGTTTTAGTGCAATATATTTACTAGTGGCATGCCCTGCAAATATTTTGTTAAAAGTAAGGAAAGAATGGTTTTGTGATTAGTGCCACGAAAAGTTCAACTTTGCAATGGACAGCACCAAACCTTCCCCGGGGTTCGCATAGGGACAACAATCTTTAAAGTTGCATGAAAGGTGGGGGGAACAGCAAGAAAAAACACCAATATACTTAAACGGTTGATATTTCCGGTAGAAAAGACGCTATTTTCGATGTTTCTTCACTAAAGTAATAATGTTTCATATTTAAAAATTCCCTCGGCAGAGGTACCTGTCCATACCTCCACCCTCACTGACCCCTCGTCGCTCCCGGCGCCGTACGAAAACTGTGTTCATGCTAACTTCTCGACCAATGAAAATGCACTTGGTCACATGCACGTAGAACGAGCTCGAAGTTCGCGTCACTTCTTCCCGCGCTGTTAACCCTCATAGTCTGACATTTGGGTAAGCCTAATATATTTTCTTCATAATTTAACAAAATAGGCGTTGAATACAATGTTAAATTGATATGTACCCTCTGATTCAATGAGTTTTGATATAGATTACCCTTTTATGCATCTGTTGGCGAATTATCACTATTTTATGTGATCAATTATCGCGCATATCAAAATGACGCCTAGCTTTCAATTAACCAGAGATGTATATATATTTGTAATATATGATCTTAAATCTATTAATATTAGGCCTATAGGCGTGTAACTTCTGTTAGACGCCCCTGATGGCGGACTTTTTTTTATATTATTAGATGTACTTTTGAGATTTCAACTTATCTGGTTTTAGAATCGATTGTTTAAAGCGAGATCCTTGGAGCAGAGGGATTCGTTACAAAATTTTGATTAGTTCTCCTTGGTCAACGTGTTGTAGTTTCTAACCACAATTATTTCTGTTAATTTGCATTTTATACCATATTAGTTTCTGTGAACATGCATTTTATGAAACTTCAATCTCAACATGTGTACCGCAGTTTATGAGCAAATTTGCCATTAGTTGATTTATTTCATTCACATGTCTGTACATGCATGTGTTAATTAATCAATCTGTGGTACTATTCAAGCATCCATGCAAATCAAGGGTTTCCTTACACATTTTGTGCTTCATTGCGCTCATGACTTATTCTTAGAAATGTTTGTTTTGCATACAAATAAAATAAATTTACGATGCAAGATACTTAAACAGTGTCACTAAAGTTACCTCCCTTACACCCTCATGTTTATGTATGCATACTACACATACATCAACATGATGGTATAAGGGAGATAACTCTAGTGATACTGTTACAATACTTGCACATTATTAGGTAATCTGTCTTGTGTGATCAATTGTGATTGTCTTTTGCTTAAATGGTTACTATTCCTTGTGTTATTTCAAACTGATAAATGTTGATTAATTATGGCATGCCCTATATTAATCACATTGTCCATCTGTCTGTCCATCAACACTTGAGCAGTAATCATTCTGAATACAAGATGATAATTTATAAAGAAAGTGCTATTGCTATCTGAAAAAATAATCTTTTACGCCTTTAAAAATTGTTTTTAAAGATTGGCAGGGAGAAATAAAGATAATGAATGAATTAAAATAGACACGGTTCAATTTCATTCTTGTCAACGAAAATGGTAATTAACATCCCTGAGGGGTATGCAGGAGATACCATTTTTATCTGGCAATAAACCCTCTTCCCATGCATATTTATGGCAGTTAAATAAAAATGCCAAGATGAGTCTATGTATTAATTGGTCCCATGGGGCTGTGAACTGTGAATAATAATTCAGATAATTAGTTTGTTTTATATGCAAAGGACAGCGATACACCTATATATTTATGTTGATGAGTGTGATGCTGTAATGCAATTTTTTTAGCTGTACCATATTTATATTACTGTTAGGGTAAAGGTGCACCAACTTCAAATGATAACTGAATTCAGTCAACTCAAGTACTAGACCCCAATTTTGGACCATAGTTTTTATCTTGGCTACTTAAGATCATGATTTGATACTGATCATAAATGTGGCTTACATTTCCTGGTCCAGCAGCCGTTAAAGTGTCCTCATTAATGTTTTTGCATTTAGCTGTGTGCAATCTATGGTATCTTAAAAGGAAAATCTCATGTTTATCTTAATTTTCTTTCATGAAGGACACGGGGGACGT
The DNA here is from genome assembly GCF_002113885.1 of Mizuhopecten yessoensis. Lineage (NCBI taxonomy): Eukaryota > Metazoa > Mollusca > Bivalvia > Pectinida > Pectinidae > Mizuhopecten > Mizuhopecten yessoensis. Next base: position 481,868 of record NW_018408743.1, on the reverse strand, counting down.
GCTTGGAGGTGGCAATGAGACACTGCCATGCTTCGTTCTGGTTTGACTTTCTTCGCACTGAGGTAAATAACAATGTTAAAAAAGGTGAAAATGACAGTGGGAGCTAATTTGGTGCTGTTACGTTATTTATATTTTTCTGTTTTTGCTTCAATTACAGTCTGTTGATGATTTTACATACCAATTTTCATCCAACCTAATTTTGACACTTGTGTTACCGTTCTGACAAGTAGTCTTTTTGTTTCAATAGAGCTTTAAAGACATTTTATGATTTTAATTTTTAATTCAGTTTATTTCTTGTTTTAGCTACAGTGTGGAGGCAGTCAAAAGGGCCATGCTAAGGGCCCAAGGGTGTGACATAGTGGCAGGTCTAATGTCGCCGTAGAGTGGGGAAATTCCGTTAGGCAAGGTAAGCAATATCAAATTGAATCAACCTGATTTTAGAAGACGTACAATTTTTTAACAGGATTAATTTTGCTTTCAGGGCCTGTATTTATGAATCTATTTTCATGCTCAAACTCAGATTGTGTGCTACTGCCCATTTAAAAAAAATGTTGGTTCCTGATATATTGATGAAAAAAATCAATAAATAGACTACTGTTTTGCCATGTCAGATGATTTAAGCAAGTGATAAGACGATTGGTGTAAGCAGAGAATTGACACGGCGCTTTAGCATGATTACAGATTTAGAGGAATTCTTAGGAGATCATTTTCATTGTTAACATTTATCTTTTTCACTTTTGTTAACCAAACTTAATATTTGTGCATCTTGAGAGCGCATCTTGGGAAAATTGGGTCGGAGGTGTGTTAATTTCACCGGTGTTGTTATTGCCCTTTATTATCTGTATGGAACTTTGTCCACAATTTATCTTTAGTACCTTGTTACATGTTTGGATGCCTTTTGTTCAGTTTCACTTGATTGTTGATCTTTGCACATTTTTCTGTTAGAAGTTTTATCTGCTGGTATCTCTGCTGTTCACCTATTTGCTGATTGTCCATCTTCTTTGATTATCCAGTTTACACAAGCTCAAAGGTCAACGTCATTAACAACAGAAAGCCAAAAAATGGTCTCATTTCAATATGGTTTTGTACGTCAACATTTGATAGTTTCCTCTTCTTGATTGCCTTGAATACCTTAATAGATGTATGAATGCTTAATTCATGGTAACCAAGTCAATACTGAAGAAAGCTTGAATGAGGTCTACCTTGGTGTATCGTGCACCGGCTTATAGTGCTTTTTTTGTTTCCATAATTTCCTACTTTGTGCATATTTTCATACATCCGTTCAGTTATCTGTCTATCTGCAGTATCTTTCATCTTGCTTTTTCAATAACTGAACATTGTGCTGGTCTAAATAGTTTCTACAAGGCATTGTTTATCCCCAACCCATCCCCACCACCAGCCAAAAACACTTTTGTGAAACAAGGAAACTGTTGTTATTAGAGATATAATTACTGCATACCTGGAAATATTTGCTACAGTTTAATTTTTTCCTTTTTTGCCCTTCGCAAAGATCGCAAATTTATAATTATAGATATCAATGCGTAATAGGTAGCCGGTTTCCTGATTTACAGAAAAATGGATACACGTGGCTCATTGATAAAACCCCCTGAATTAATGCCTGCATTGCTTTGAAATACTTTAATACTGAGAGAAAACACTGTTCTGTCAGTAATAAACATACAATATTCATCAGTTTTATATTAAACATTAGAATATGCGGAAATTGTGATACTGTCTCCCTACATTGGATTTTCAACTAGGGATGTACTTCCTACTTCCGTTTATCAATACACTCCTATGACCTTAAGTATGAAAGCGATAATTTTCATCTCATTACAAAATTATGTACTCACAAATAGGTCTAAATACGTGCAATACGAGTATACAGGAAATATATAATTGATTGACAGGGGGCATTTTTGTGTCGCCGTCAACGGCGACATAGAGGTATTTCTTTGTCGGCGGCGACGGTTGCGGCATCCGAAACAAGGTTTCCGTGAATTCTCTTGGGTTGATTGAACTTAAACTTATTACACATATTTCTTACCAACATAGCTCGGACAAGTTCGCATTTCAGAAGTTAACGTGCATTTTGGTTGGAGTCATGCCCCTTTTATTGCCAAATAAGGGCATTGTGAAGTAAATGCAAGAACTTTTTTTAATTTTTTAATCAATTCTTTTCAAATTTTGTACGGTTATGCTAGAAGCAATAATGTTCAACATATATTATGGGTCTTTCTGTCGATTTTCAACTTTCCGCGTTTGTATCTGTTTACGCGATAACTCCAGCCAAAACACTTTTCTTACTTAAAAGCGCTGAGCAGGCGACACATCCAATCCCGTTGAAGTCTTGTTTATATTTAGCAGCTAGAACCCAACTTTATTGGTAAATTGGAAAATATATAAGAAAAGGAAGGAAATATATAAGGACAAAAAAAAATGTATGTTTCAGGTACCCTGACTTACCCTAGTTTTTACCTTCGACACAAACAATTTTATCTCGCATAAACATCCAGACTATATATATATAAACCCTTTCTACCTCACAGGCTGGTATCAAAACCAAATGTAAACCCCATATTATTATTTAAAAGACATTAAAATATGTTTGGTGATTTTTGTAATTTCTTTAATTAGCCCCCTCAAAAAGAAAAGAAAAAGAAAACCTGACTTACCCTATTTTTTCAGTCATGTAACCTGAAATATACTAATTTTGTTTAGAAAACTTTTCACTTTTTTATTTTATCCTTCTTTCAGTTATTTCTTTTTTCCTCAAAAAGTGTAATTACTACACACTCTAGATAGGAATGGGTTAATTACCAAGAACAAAATGCTTTGACCCTGTTAATAATCTCATAAATAACTCCTCAGAACTTGAACGTAATTGCTGCTTTAAAAGTTTCCTTAAGACATCAGAGAGAATTTGAAAAGTCAAAGGTCAGGGTCACTTGATGCACAGTTGACACATCTGTTTATCAGCAAATTTACAAAAGTTTGAGTTATGAAGACTGACTGCAAATTAAAAAAGGTTTATGTTTTAAGGTCACAGTGCTAAGTTTGTTATGCGTCAGAGGTCAAATTGCAAGGTCACTTATGTATTTCTTTAATCAATTTCCCATTGTTGAAAGGGAGCAGTATGATGTTTTGCTACCTATTACATAGCAGTACATCAGATGAGACTGAGTTCATTCAATTTTAAAAACAATTAACCAAAGTGCTGTTATATTTGTTAAAAATGTACATCATAATACAGTATAACCTGTCTAAACTGGCCCCTGTCTAATCCGGTTCCTTGTCTAGACTGGCTGTGATTTGTGGTCCCGGCATATTCCCTATATAATCATAGTAATTAAACCCTGAATAAACCGAACCCTGTCCATTCCGAAAACCGGCGTTGTTTCACAAAAGTTGGCATATTAATCCATGTAAAAACAACCCGTACACACTTGTATACAGATAATATGCAAAACACTACATTTTTATATTTTCAAAAAAATGACATGCCGACCCTGGTTAAACCGGACAAGTAGTTTGGTCTCGATGACATCCGGTTTAGACAGGTTTTACTGTATGTATTTTTGACTGTATAAGCAAAAGCAATGCTTAAAAAGAACAATTTCACAAGATCAGGTTGTTGATGGAAAAAAAGGTGATTGTTATTGTTATGTCTAACTCTAGATGGATGACTTAGGAACGGAAATATTTGGAACTCAGTTGGTTTAGTCATTTCTTAACTTCGAACTGTCACTTCTTTGACAATGCATTTAATTCCAAATACAGACATGAATCTGACACGATAATGGCCTTACAGCATCATGATTGGGACGTCAGGCCTGTGCGGTCGGGCTCAATGGACCGCCATGTGTGCTGTACTGCTCTGTAAATCTTGTGCTGGATGATTGTTTGTGTCTGGACTTGAATACTTTGTGAAAGAATGGATAAAACTAGTTGGGACATGACTAAATCTTCTTGAGACTTCATCTATCTTCTTTTCTGGGAAGTCTGTCTATTGTCAAGATGACACAAGTTTGAAAAGTGTAGCTTGACACTAAAATAAAACAACTGGTTTTACTTTCCTTTGCAATGAAAGGAAGTTTAACAAAGTTATATTGGAATCGGGATGACTGTCAATCTGTCTGTAGACACAACATTGGTCACACTACAACAGTTTAAAGGAAAAAGCGATACTTCCCAAAGTACTGCACCAATTTGAATGATACTTTGGACACATAGTACTAAAACTAAGGGACATGAGTAGACTATAAAGAATAAAGTTACTTCCCTTGATTATAGAGTTTTGACCTCTTAATGTTATACCTTGTTAGCACTTCTCCCAAATGACTGCACATATTTAAATGATACTTGGTACTTAACTATCTTACATTGAGAGGATATGAAATAAATGTTATTGCTGGGGACAAAGAGGCAAGGCCCAAGATGGTGTATTGAGATTAATCTTCGAACAATCCTTCTGTTTCTGTAGTTAGGAGGGATTTTAACCAATTAAAGGTTAATAGATTTAAATCTTAATTATTACCTTTTCATTCAATACAGAAGAAGATATCTGAACCAAATTTAGTAAGAGTTTCCATGGCCCAATAGGAGTCTGGTTTAATATCGTTTAGTTATGATGAACTTTGGTATGCATGTACCTATTATAGTTAATTAATTTATTAGCATAATGTGCTCTGATTGGTCAATTGCCAAATAGAAGTTTTCGCACGGTAACTTGCTTGAATATTGTTGTATTTTGATGAAAATAAGTATTCTTGTACATTATATAGAAAGACAGGGGCAACATTTTAATTTGAGAAAAATCCACGCATAATTATGGCCTCATATAGGAGATGCAGGTGCCCTACAGTAATCATCTGTCCGCCCACACTTTCATTTCTGGACATTATATCAGATTTCAAAAGAATGATTTTATGAAATTTGACATGGTGATACACTGAAGTATAGATGTGCAATAGGGATTTAAAGAAATCTTAGGTCAAGGTCAGTTATTAAAAATAGCTAAACTGATATTTTGGAATTTGTTTTGTTTTTATTACAAATCTCCATTTGTGTTCATTGTAACTTGTATATATATATGTTTTTTTCTTTTCTTGAATTTCTGTCTCTGTTTAACATTTTTGGTTGCTCACTTTACCAGGTAAGTAAGTAGTTGTAATATTAAAGTGTAATTATACCCCCAATTGTAATATTAAATTAAAAATGTTGTACATAATCACATACTTTATATATGTTGTTGTTAATAAATCTTAGTACCTGTGCATACACATGTATAAATAAAAGGTCAGATTATTTGAGTGAGCAGCCCCTAAGATAGTCAAAACTTAGTGTAAACTAGAACAAGTTACAGAAGCTTTTTCTTTCATAAATAAATTTGTTTTGTTTGTCTATATGCTGTTGTGTCATGTATAAACTTGATGAAGTTGGTTCTAAAATGCATGATGTTATCCTTGTTTAGTTCATTTTCCACACACTGGAATAGAACAGTTATAAAGTTAACAAGATTTCAAGAATATTTATTCACTCCAGACACACATTTCGTGTACATATAACAGCAAACATACATACATTCATATAATAGCATACATATAATAGCATACATACATACATACATTCATATAATAGCATACATATAATAGCATAAATACATACATACATACATACATATAGCAGCATACATGAACACAACAGCATACATGGATATGTATAACAGCATACATACATTCATATAATAGCATACATACATAAATGCCTACATATAACAGCATACATGCATATATATAACAGCATACATGCATATATATAACAGCATACATGCATATATATAACAGCATAACTACATACATATAACAGCATACCTACAGACATATTACAACATACATGCATATACATTATAGCATACATACATATAATGGCATACATACATATAAAAGCACACATATATTTTAGAGGTGAAATAACCAAGAGGCGTAGGGTTATACAATTGGCCAGTGGTATGCTTGGTTTGATATATGACCTTGACCTTTTTTCGAGGTCACAGTTGTAACGTTTGTTGGAAAGGTAAAAGGGAATATTTGTTAAAACATCTAAACAACTTCTGAATAAGCAATACGCCTGTATAACCATGATGACATGTACCCATTACCATGTGAGGACGAATGGCAGTCAAATTGTTCATTTGAAGGACTTGAAGTACTTTAAAAGGCATCGAAGTCAAGTGTTATAAAGTATTGAGTCTAAATTAATGATCTAGAGAAACTTTGAAGTTACTTTGGTAAAATAATTTTACCGTAAAAATCTCACAAAGAAGATTTATAAGGTGCAGATTAATAAGATCTTTCAAAAAAGATCCATAATTTGTAGTACACAAATTTGCTGGATTTGCTCTAGTAAAGAGGGTTGTGTATGTTAGCGAGAAGATGGCCTCAAAGGTAACATGCCCCAAAAGGATGTAGATTCTTAGGAATTATTGTCCTTTCAAATAAGATTTGGACGATCTATGAAACGTCGGCTCAATCTGGATTTGATTTATACTTAATTAATGGGTAATATAAAACATGTTCTCGCTACAATATAAGTGTTATGTATTTTGTTACCTTTCCACTTAAAGAATATAAGAAAGATAGAGGCTTAGCCCCCTACCTCCCCACTCTACCTTTATTCCATCCTTGACACTCCTGGGGTTACGCTCACTTTCGCTCTCTGAACCCCTGAAGTATGTTATAGCAAAATCTAAGGCTCGGACTGGCTTTGAGATCGGGTGTCGCTCCTCTGTTATTTTCAAAAGACAGCTATCATGCTATCGACTGGTCAGTTATTTTACCCGAGAATCATCAAATAACTAGCCGTTCGCCTTCAATTTTGCTACGACATACATCAGGGGTGCAGAGAGCGAAAGTGAGCAGAAGTCTTCGAGTGTCGAGGAAGTATTAATTTTATAAGGGCTGTGACATATATATGTTTGTATGAAAACAAATGTCTGCGGAATATGATTGTGTATTGCGAAATTCGAGCAAAAAGCAAAGGTATTTATGTTTAAATCTGCGAGTTTTTCATATTTTATTATTTTTGTTTCAACTGTGAATAGGTATAGGACTTTTTATACGCGGCCCGACGTCCGACGGGTCGTATACTGGTATGAGCTGCGTTGTCCGTCCGTCCGTCCGTCCGTCCGTCCGTAAACTTTTTTCCTTTTCATCGCTCTCTTGCCTTCATTAATGAACATATTTTAATGAAAATTGGTACACATATTGCATTCCAATATCGCTCGAATGAGTTCGCATTTCAGAAGTTTACATGCATTTTTGGTGGAGTTTTGCCCCTTTAATTTAATCTACTTGGTTGTTTCATTTCCTGAATGCTTTGGATGAGTTCTTAAATCCCGACATCTAAACGCTATTTGGCAGAGTTATGCCCCGTCTTCATTTCGTTGAAAATGGTGAAAATAAAACTTTTTAATTATTTGTTTAATTCCTTTCAAATTTAGTATGGTAATACAAAACCCAAATATGTTTAACATATATCACAGGTTTTGTTGTCGCGTTCCAACTTCTCATACCAAGACTCCTACCTCAAAGCCAAGGTTCTAGTTTTAGTAATAGCAACATTGACCATGAAAGTGTAGTTCTGAAACACAAAATAGCTTGCCCCATAAACACAGTAAATGAATGGCAAGGTCACAGCCACCAAAAAAAACGGTGGCAGTAAACACATCTATATCATCTATAGCTTCCGCTCGCGGTGCTCTTGTTCAGAGTGGCGAAATCCATCTCCTCTCAAGATCAGTAGACTAGCAAGAGGCTATTTTAATTTTAGTAGGGCTGTGTGATAATCAACTGTCAACCTTAAAATATACTCCCCAGCACGGCTGATCGCATTTCAACCAAATTTGTTCTAAAGTATCAGTGAGAAAATTAAATCATTGAAATAGCTTGTTCCATAATTGTTGTAAAATAAATAAAGGTTATATTCATTTGAATGGACTCTTTTGAAGAAGCATTGAAAAAAAACCATTTGTTGAACAAGGGCGTTGCCCCAGTGGGTATAAACAAAAGCTTACCCGAAACGATTAGTCGATTCTTTTGTAATTTCGTACATTGCTAACACTATAGTGACATACGCTAAAAGCGTAGTCGAATCGACTTGTCTATTTGTTTGTCTATTTATAATGCCGTAATTTACATACGTTTACTGGTCATTAATTTGATGAGGGTAACAGAGTTCATCAAAGCGTCACATAGAAATGTTTTACTTGTGCTATAAGAATCTGTATATATATTACATATCTACCAATTTGAAGAAAATGTTTGAACCATTTCTTCACATTGTATAGTATATAACAAACAAACAGGCACGCAATACAAGGAATATGGGCCGTTAATGCTTATAGTTTTGGGAGAAAAGGCAATTGATAATTTTATATCATCCCAGCTAGAAAATAAGGAACGAACTATATGACATATCAAGATCGAGATGAAGTAATAGGTCATAAAAAAACTTTCAATAAGGGCCATTTGTGTGATAACACCTGGTTGCACTGCTAACCGCCAGAAAGTTAAAAGGAACAAGGTGCGTTATCATGTGAAAGCACATTGTGTTATAAAGAAAACGATTTTTTTTTTATTTCGCTGCGAATACATTTGTAGATATATAAAGAGAGAAATTTACGATAAAAGTAAGACGTTTAGCTTTTAAACAAGTCCTAATATGCATCTAATCCCTTTTTACATCCACTTCTAAAGATTTACACAATAGTCCCCCCTCACAAAATAATGTAAATTAGCCATGAAAACTCGTGACATTAAGAATTTATATGGCTTTATCCATTCTTTAAGTTTAAACATCGTCCAATCCTTTGTCACTCTTGTCCTATCCTCGATACATTTGTTGGTGGAAGTGACTTGTTATAGAAATTCGTACGAAAAAATTCTGGGGTCTATTTGCTGAGAGCATGGTTAGCTTAACGACAACTTAACGCAAAAATGTTCGTCTAATATGTTAAAAAAAAACGAAATTCAAAATAAATATTGAACCCCTAGTATGAAGATTCAAAATAATGGCACACAGTCAGGAAAAATTTAAACAAGGATACACAGGATAAAATAAACAAATTTGTGTTTTTTCCAGATATTTCGCAACTATCGATGGGCTAAGCTGACCATGCCCTATATTATATAGCATATTTTGCTATTGAAATGGGAAGTTTTACTGATCTACAGTGTTTAATCTAAAGTGCTAGCCAACTGACCGCCCCTTGACAAACCGATGTTTATCATTTGCTCTAGATAAACTGTTAGTCACAAACAATGGTCCTTGTGCTTCCTGTCCCGTTTTCAATCCTTTGATATTCAGCCTGTATATTTTATCACACCCACCCCCCCCCCCCCCCCCCCCNGCTTCCCATCAATGTTTTTATATAGGAAAAGTTATTGCATTTCAATGGAATAAGTAAAGCTAGTTACTTCTTGTTGTGGTTCTGGCAGTTGTCCAGTGGCCCAGGACATGTGTCCAGTTTGGTTGATATTCTTTCAGTGTCTGTATGTATTTATAACCTATAAAACTGCTAGCTAGGACTTGGCTTTTTAATTTGGTCTACCACGCGTATTTGAGCAGTACATATATTTCATCACCTATGTTTCCCCTGAGAACTTTTAGTCTCGTCCTACATATAACACATTCCCCAACTAGAGAACAATGAATTAGAAACACAACCTCCAAGTCCAAAGATAGATATACGATAGCATTAACATTAGACAATATTAACCTGTAAAATTGTTATGGGTCTTATATACGGAATGGCGTTACATACAGTAACATGTTTACTTTGTTGGGTTTTCTTTAAATACAAAAAAACATTTATCAAATATGTACTTCATTTCTGTGTATTTCTAGTAATAAGATAACCTGAAGGGTGGCTGATCCTGCTGGTGGACGTTCAGCCCTGATGTTGGCTGTAGCCTTGTAGCTAGATTTTTATCTGGCGGGTTAATTATAACTACTTGCTTAAGTATAAACTGTTACAGCCAGAAATTGTGAATTTGTTATGTTGTAAAGGGTTATAATGACATCTTTAACCTTCTCGCTGAATTTTACACGTTTACGAATATTTTTGACAGATGATTGTTCATTCTTTAGACTTCAATTACCTCTAATTTGTACTTAATGAATTCGTTCTAAATCAAATACTGATTAATTAAAGAGCTAATTGTTACGCCCTTTATTTGTTCAACAATCACAGATATTATTGCTGGTCACAAAATATGTATTTATAAGTTAATAGATGACGACTGTGCATTAATCGGTAAATAATGTTGGCTAATGATAAAATATATAGAAGTTAAGTTCGAAGCCATAATGTATCAATCAGTTGTAAAGCTACTTTTATTTGATCAGTCACATGGAAATGTATCTCTAACTTCATTTAGCTTGTACGAAAAGGACGTCATTGGAACATTTATTATGTCGACCAGTCTCCATCATAATGGGTAGACACCCGAGTCTCAATTTAGATCATGTACTACAAAAGTAGCGCGGAATGGGAAAAGTGAAGTAGGTATCAGGTCATTTGTTGTTGAACCCCATGATAAGGATTGTCCGTCCATAATATAGTAATACAAGTAATTTCGTTCAATATTTCAGTTTTATTTTGTAAACTCTCCGACAGTGAAATGAAAGACATTCGACGTTTTCCTTTCTTTCATTGTATTTTATGCTTCTGGATAGTTTTCTGATAATTTACTCTTTTTTTAATGTTCAACGAACACAAATTACGTGACATGTTTGTTTTATAAATCATCTTAAATGCTTAATTGGTTTGATAACATTAAAATATTAATGGTTTCCGTCTCTGTTAAGTTTTAGGATTTTTTTTTTTCGGAAGGAGTCATACGTTCAAGAATCTTAGTTCGAAAAGTTATATGGTTAGCCATGTGGTTTTTATTTATCATGCTCCTTAGACATTACTTGAATGCTTTAAAAAATAGAAATGGATGTTTCACACCAAATGTATCGAGAAAGATTCATAATATGTAATGATTGAGAGTAATATTTATCGTCCGGGAAATCTTTAATGTACATAAATTAAGGTTTTTCAAGAGATATCAGTAAAATCTTAGTATAGTTCTCTCTGTCTTCGAAATTCTTCAAGAAAATGTTTTTCGTGAAGGAATTGATTTTAACATAAAAATGAGATACATTTGTCGCGGTTTTTTCTTCGAAATGTTTTAGATACCCTAGTTTGAAAAGTGAATATGGATAACTATATAATGTTTTTGCTTCTTTGGTATTTTATTAATTGTTTTCCTCTCTTACAAATATTAATTGCACTTTACACTTTATTTCTTTTTAATGAAAGTACAGTTCTTTCACATGAAGTCTCCCGTCTTTTTACAACACCAATTACAGATGGCATGGTTCTAAATACAGCAGTAATATACTTCCGAACATTTTTCGCTGTTATTTTGGCCAAAGATAGGTTGACACTTTTCTACTTTAGTGTTCCATGATGTTGATCGAGAGAGAATATCGAAATGTGTACGAAACTGTAATGCGAACTGAACATCGATGAAGCTAAGGCGAACGTATATCAATCGGAATAAGTGATCAGGTTTTCCTAAAAGGGAGCATCTGTGGTTTCACCGACGACACTTACTGTATCAGTCAAAAGAGATCATGCTAACGACCATTAAACTCACTTCAGAGAATTATTTAGGTATCTTACGCTTTCGCTGTATTTCTACATATGTTTTGGAACACTTAAAACATACGTTTTTATTCTTTAGTACCACTGGTCCGTCCTGAATGGACGAAATAGTCATCCCATACAGTATGATTTATACATTGTTTGGGTTTCTCAGCGATAAAATTTTGACTAAGGTGCTTCCTTGATTCGTAATTCTAGTAATTTCAGCATTGTAAGTTTATCCGTCAGCAGTCGTAATCTATCACAGAAATCACTTTATTCGGAGCAACTCCTTGAATATCGAATCAAGTGTGACATGTATAAAAATCATGGTAAGAGGCTGATGCAGAAGTGTCTGAAGGATCCTTGACTTTAACGTACCATCAGTTTATCTGCAAGTGAACTTGATGGACAAGCAATGCAGAGTAATGTATTGCGGATAAAAAAAAACTTTACTTAAAGTCTTTTTATTGATAGCTACAAAGATAAATAGTATGAATTCTTCAGGCATATTTCGGTAATAAAGCATTCGAATATGGCACTGTATAGGGTGTTTCGTTAGTTACTCTCCAGGAACCAAATTCTATTTGCACACACAGTGGGAACTACAACCGCTGGACGGAGAAGAGGTCCCAAGGGTACAGTTTTGTTCACACCACTTGTCCATCCCTTCTACAGCCTTCCACACACCCCTCCCCAAACACCGAGCCATCCTTTGTTTGTAGGGAGATTTTACTGTCGTCTTCCTTGTACGAAAAGTATTTCGGTCAGTGTAGTCCGTTGGCCTGATTTGTATGGCATTGTTTGCCATATCAGTGATTTCAACTATTCCCATTTTCGTCAGCAATTCTTCGTTTTTGTCAGTATAAACTATTTTTTTCAATGTCGTATGTTTTGGTCTGATCCAGCCAAGAGTTGTCGTGTCTACAAACTTAACATCCGGTTTTGTGATAAGTTCGTATTTTATTTTCGAAAATTTTGTCACGTCAGACATATATTCTGGTTTTGCTCGTTCATTTGAACTCACTATCGGTGTTGTCATTTTGTCTTCTTCAGTCGAAGCATACGGCTTTGTCGTTGTAATGGAAGTAGGGAGTATTTCTACGTCTGCACAGTTATAGAACTGTTCCTGGGCACCGCATCCAATGCAACACCGGAAAGACTGATCACAACCCCAACTATTTCCTGGAATGACAAAAAAAAGCAGCACTTCATTGCGCCATTTGTAACATTTTGCATCTAAAAATATCGAAATATGATTGCTCTCGATATTATTGTAGGAATAATATGAATGACAATTAAAAGCAGCCTATGACGCTGATAATTTTAAAATATAATGCTGGCTCTAATTGGCCATAGCCTTCGACAAGCCGTTAACTTACAACAACAGTAACAACAACAACAACAACAACAACCACAACAACGACCAACCAAATATGCAAATCGTAGAGCATGGTTGTTTTTGTTTCAACAGATGCAATGGGTTCATTAATGTGTATTTGTACGTTGGGGAGAATATATGACTGATTTTTAAATATGATATTTGTAACTATAGTCATCTATCAAAATGTACAAGACGATCTTTAATATATCTTATAGAATGTGCGGTGTGACATCCTAACAGTTTGGGTCATCTGTAGGGGATAAATGCGAAATGCTTATTGTTTTGATGTAGCGGAATATAATCGATAAATTATGGTGAATATATTATGATGAATAATATTGAAGATATGTCAACACGCTTTCCCACCGTAATCAGCTAGGGCATTTTACAATCGCATTTAATTATTATACGCGATTGTTTTATGATTTGAAATGCGATTGACCAATGAAACTGTCGTCACAAGAGAGATATGGAAGAAATTACTATATTAAGAGTTCAATATTTTGTTTTAATATTCTCAATTTGCTTACTTTATCACTTGAAGGTATATGATAACTTGTATCTAATCCATTGTTCAGTATCCTGGCTGTATATGTCTTTGAACTCAAAACAAAAAGTTGTGATGCCACATTTTCATATTTCTGAAACGGGAACGCCATCCCATTCCTCCCTCAAATTGACAAGTTAATTGCATCACAATGAACCCATATTGAAATATTTGTGACTGGTTTTCATTTTGTTGATATTGAAATAGGCTATAAAAAGCAGTCACTGAGTCATTTTATGTTTTCGTTTTATCATACAAAAGCTCCTTTGAAAAGATACATACCAGAGTTGTATTTCCATTGTAACACACAATGGTCACACGACACTCCAACCGGAAGTTGAAGCAAAATCACATGATTGCTCAATGAGAATCCTGGGTAATATCTTGTTTCACCGTCCGGTGAAAGAAGAAGATGACGATCAAGGCATTCTTTAGTGAGATGGTCGTATCTACTGTTGCGCGCGCACAACCTAAACTCAAACCATCCACCATGATTTGCCGAAAGATGAACTTTGACCTCAATCGTAGAGTGTTGGAGATATGACTTCGCGATGGTTCCTGTAGCAAAGAGGCCGCCATCTTCGTTCACCAGTTCACCACGGTAGCTATCCCCACATAATCCACATTTGCCGCCATTATAAAACCACTGGGTCTGGGAAAACAAGGAGTGCATTGTTAAAACGATTATGCAACATCATCAAAAACAATGAAATTTGCAACAATAATGTGAATAACGTAAGTGCGTCATGCATTTTTATGTTTTATGAAACGTTATTCAAGACAAAAGGATGGGTGACACATTCTGCCGTTTTACGACCCCCACCGATGCTGCAACCTTGGTTCAGGCATACAGGCATTGCTTTTTCCGATCTAAGGTCGACAACTTTATACTCTTTGTATAGATAAATACATTTTTATGAACAAATCTTAGAATGATGATCAATTGAAGAAATATCATTGAAAAATTTGGGTCAACAAAAGCGTTGGCCATAGTGACTAATTTCAAATACAGATGATGATTGCTATTTTACGTTTCAATTATTTGAATATACAGTTATTATACGATGTAGCGAAAGTATCAGGGACAAGAGGCACTTTGCATGTATACATGCATAAAGCAATAGGGGAGATTGTCAGGTCAAATAGCACCCGAGTCATTCATTAATATTTTTTTCAGTTTTCATTAATGACAGTCTTTTGTGAAAAGGACAACCGTAAATTCAAATGACCAACAGCTAGAGATGTTTTTGGTCAACTACAACCCCATGCTTTTCTGTCAGAACAAAGGAATACTATGGGACGTAGTATGTATATATATCCATTCTGGGTGTTAACAGGGATAACACAAGGTGACCCTTGGGTGTAAACAGGGATAGCACAAGGTGACCTTCTTGGTGTTAAGAGGGATAGCACTAGACGACCTTGTGTGTGTTAACAGGGATAGCACAAGGTGACCTTCTGTGTGCTAACAGAGATAGCACAAGGTGACCATTTGAGTGTTAACGGGGATAGCACAAGGTGACCTTCTGTGTGCTAACAGGGATAGCACAAGGCGACCTTCTGTGTGTTAACAGGGATAGCACAAGGTGACCTTCTGTGTTGCTAACAGAGATAGCACTAGGCGACCTTGTGTGTGTTAACAGGGATAGCACAAGGTGACCTTCTGTGTGCTAACAGGGATAGCACAAGGTGAATTTAGTGAATACACTATTTCACATATCATAACAACTCTTAATTTTTTTCCTTACCTCCAAACTCATATATCATATTTAAACATTTTATGTTTCATACTTAAAATAATCAACTTTGAAATTTCAAAATAACAACATACTATATTATATATATATATATATATATATATTTACACACCCATTGTTACCTTTAGGAGAGAACTAATATAGGCTATGCCTGTTGTTCAATCCTTTTTCTAAATGAAATAAATTTGTTGAAATGAAATGGAATTAAAAGCAAATTCTTCTTGTTTTGATTTGATTTGATTGTTTTTGATATTCTGAAAACATATCTTAACAATAATGTTGACGTAAATAATATGTTTTAAATGAATACTGAAAATATTGGAACATAAAAACGAAAAAAATATGTCATTTCCTACCTCCTGCTTTGGCCCCATTTGCAAGTGGTCAACGGATCTTATTAAAATAGAGCAATTCTAGAAAGTCTGACCTAAAGGTATATTCACGCAAAAAAATAATGTTTATCGGTGAGGGGTCGTAAAATGGCCAATCTTTTTTTCAATTTTTAGTAATTATTTTACTACTCCGTTACAATATTTAATAGTTTCTAGTGTTTTTGCTAGTATATCAAATTTTATATGACACTGTTCACATTAGCTCCACCAAAATGTCGCACTAACAAAGCGTCACATGAAAGTGTATATAATATTTGTAGAATGCAACTTGCTGCATCAATTGATAAAACTTACCGTAAACCCGCCACAGTTTAAGCCGTTATAGTTGTAGTTTTTAGGGGTGTTAAACCCATACGCCCACATCACAGATCTCTGAGGAGGTTCGACCATACTTCCATGTGCTTCAACTCCACCGGGGTATTGGAAAACCATGAGCAATGTCGACAGAACCGCACAAATTGTCGAGCACACTCCAGCGGCCATGTTGGTTGTGTGAACGGGACTGTCGAATCATCACCTCCTACTAGTGTCCGAACACTTCATCTTATAGCTCAGGTGTGTGAGGTGTCTGTCCAGCCTCGGGGGGAAAGGTGGCGGAGGAGTTATGAGGTTTTTCAAGGGTCTCATTTGTAATAGGCCACAGGAACAGGCGATACACATTACAAGAATGCATCACACTGTTTCTCACCTGTGAAACATAACTCATACTTACTCACGGACAACATCAAAAACTTCTGAAACGATTTTTTTAAAAAGAAGTCATTAAATTAACATGTTTTGGTTTTAATGGTGGCTGTTTCACGAAAAAGATGCATTCTATAACATACTTTTAGAAGACATAACTTGAAAAAATATGCACTATGACACGTCAAAATTTTTCCTCTCTTTTCCTTAAGTTGTTTTGGAACTCTTTCACACTTTGTCGTTCCAGAATGCACCTTTAAATATCTACCAGGGTCAATATGTTACAAGTTTTCTCATCATATGTGCAATGTAAAACATAGATTAAAAGAAGTACAGTAAAGGGTGCAAGATTGAAAAAAATGTGTACAGCTATTTTCCTTGAAGGCATGCGGCATATCCCCACCTGTTCTAAAAGATACACGTCGCTCGTTGACGGTAGTAACGCCTTTCGAAACGATTTACTACCGTCCATAGAACGCCTTGTTGAGCATACAATTCTTTGTTTCCGAGTCTGTCAAAGCATCAATTATTCATATACAATAGTCCCCCGTTATACCGCCACCTTTTGTCCCGTGCCAATTTTGACGGTAAAACGGGGGTGGCGATACAACGGGGTTTCAGCAGGACAGCCAAATGTAGGACACATGTGCCGAAGATGTACATCTATTTGTAATAAACAATGCATATACATACGAGTTTTCTTTGTTTTCATTTCCATTGTGGTTGCTTACCTGATCACACCACCGGTCTGTTCTTGTTGGAAACAAATCAGAGATTTCAGTTGGTGATAAATAGCCTACGGAAATGTGTTATCAGGTCAACATCACATCGCAGGGGAAACTGTAATTTTGTTTTGTTTATTCCTAACAAAACCATGCAGTTGTAACCTGCAATTCAGGGACGTTTACAACAATCTATCAAAATCTGGTACCCCTTCATTTATGATTACATTGGTGATTGGAAAAAATATTTTTTCAAAATTGTAGACACATTAAATACAACTTCATACTGTAAATAGCCAGAATTAATAGGAGATAGTGTATGGTTAACCATACGACCGGAAGTTATGTAAATCACTAACATTTCGTGTGTACTTTATTTTGGGAACTATGACTAGATATCCTTCAAAAATTAGTATTTGAGCGGGTAATTCCCTGCAGAAATCAAATAATTTTTACAGAAGATTTATATTCTCAAACGAGACTCAATATGACACTAGCAATACCTAGTTTAGTTAAAGGGGTTATTTAGTTAGCGGAAACCGATAACAAATATAGCTTGTAGATAGAAAGAGCACATAAGCGCCCTCTACAGGGGACTATCTGCTAAATATAACCTTGCGAGGGACAGTTTATTTAATTATATACGTTACTCTTATTCAACACCTTGAGTTTACAAGATATATTTGCAAACAATTCGGAATGTGATTCATCAGTTCACGAGAAAAATCGCTAATGGAAAGTTCCGATGGTCCTCGATAGGCACGTGCCGTTGCGCGTTTCACAGGGCTCTCTTACTGATGACACATTTTATGTATTCGAGTGTTTGGGCAGATCGACACTCTACATCAGCTAAGGAGCGGAATGCTTAAACATATTACCAGTCCCTCTGACTGCTTGAAGTTTTAGAGTATAAATTGGACGAAATGTCTCGATATAATTCTGACAGTTGACTTCGTTCAGAAAACAATGGCTCTTTCCAATGTCTCGGCATAAAAAAACCCCATTTGGAGCAAGAAACTGAGGAATCTTGATAAATGGAAATAGCCTTGTTCGTACTCTCGCTCCGATAACAATCAAGGCTGGCATATATTTTCGACTTGTATTTTAGATGATTAATAAGATTTCAATATGCTTTTATTGAAAAAAACGTTCAATATGCTCTTTTTTTTAAACATGAAACAGAATTGTATTTACTTTGTTTTGATATAAAAAAAGTCAAGATAATCTTGTGAAATTTACTGATTGTCTAAATATTTCATTTTTAGTCGCCCTCATAATTCCTATGTGACCAACCCTGACTTTTGGGACACTCAAGTGATGCCCTTATAAGGCAATCGATTACACACGCCCCTATAAACTAGCACTATAATGACAATTTGTGTCAAAACGGGACATTTTTAACATCTATTTTATAAAACATGTTGACCAGAGCGTCTTAGTAAACGGCACATGCCTCACCACCAGAGGGCGATTGCTTTATATATATTCTGTACATATATATATCAATGTAAGTCGCATAACAAAGGCTCAGCGCCCCCTGGCGATCTCGTCTGAAATTAGTTTGAGCTGTAACATGACGTGATACACTCCCCTTAAGGGGATTATACCAATCTGATGACACATCATCACCGCTGTTATGTAATGTGCGGAATACACGTTGTAACTTTTTATATAACGGGGCTTTAAGGATACGGTCATGCTCCGCGATTTAGAACCGTCGGCTTTATACGTAAACGAGAAAAATCGTTAATGGAAAGTTCCGATGGTCCTCGATAGGCACGTGCCGTTGCGCGTTTCACAGGGCTCTGTTACTGAAGACACAGTTTATGTATTCGAGTGTTTGGGCAGATCGACACTCTATAAAAAACATTAACTTTACTTATTACCACCGAGACAACATCTACAATGGGATCGCATCTGACCATCTTTTTTCATTAATTTCTTTCAGTTTATTTGAATGTGTTGTTAGGATGTGGCAGGGGAGGGATTTGCTTTGCAATAATGATGAAATTCACATCAATTTTTTTATTTATTTTTTAATATTTTCACATACAGTATATCAAATTGATGTAACCTAAAAAACTAAATAAAAAAAACCAAACAGATACAAATATGCTGAAACCCTTCATTTAACATTATGGTGAAGTGAAGCCCCCCTGCCCAACCCAAATTTTCTCTACCCCAGGCTAAAATTTTGATATTTTCACATACAGGACATCAAATGTATGTTCACTTAAAAAGGTTTGGTTCTAAGAGGTCTAACCGATAAAAATGCTGAAACCTTTATATTTTACCAGCGAGAACGGTAAGATAGGCTTTTTTTTTTTTCGTGATCAAATATTTCTGATATTGATCCAAATTCTTAAAAAGTCTAATGATACTCCATACGTATCAGCGAAGGTCTAAACTGGATGTCTGGATTATCAGGTCCCTGTGCTGTGTTAGAAGTAAAGTTACCAAGGATACAAACGTGTCCTGTTGATAGAATCTGAATTCAGTACAATGTTTATGAAAATAAAAATAAAAAAATATACTGGACGGCGAAACAATTGAAGAATGCGGACATGTTTTTCAGGGTTTGCTTACGCAAGCTGGTCAAATACACCAGCCACATGCGCTGATCGAAGAAATCCTTTTTAAGGCCGCCATTGTCGCCGCTTCCGGTGTAAAATTTCTTTAAAAAATGCAATTTAAAGGATATAAATAACTTTACAACGACTGCATGGAATGCAGAATGAGCGATATTTATCCTTTTTTTTTTTAAAGTTATGCTGAAATCGTATTACAATTAGATATGTATAGAAAGCAATCATACATTTTACAAATTCCGTGATGTATTGCTAAGTTTACACGTTCATGGAGAAAGTAAAGTATCTATTAAAATCTTGGACATAAAACATGAAAACCTATATGTTTATGTCCGTGTGTCAACCCAGTAAATAACAACAAACGAAATATGGTGTCAGCCCTACTATCATAGTGGACAAGGTAATACTCACACTAAATTATCAATTTTTCATTAAACTGTTCCTCAGTGCCTACACTTGAAATGTAAACAGTAATAAAATATGATTTTTCATAAGTTTTTGGCGTTTCAGAACGTGAGTGAACCGAGTTTCTAAAAATATTGCATCTTGGCTCAGTACGCCATAGTGACTGGCTAGTGTTAAACGTTTTACTGACGCAGTTGTTTCAGATCCGTCGCCGTCTTTATTGTAGGCCTTATAAAGGAACAAAATCCAGGATTTCAGTTTCCGAAGTGTTCATATTCTATATGGAGTAAGATCTCAGTATTATGCCCCCCGTTTTACTGTCATTTCGCAAACAGTCACCTTTACCTTTTCTAAACAAATTCTCTGTATATTGCCAACCCCTTTATAACGCGAAACAATATATGTACAAAATGGTGGCAATATAACGAGGATTTATTGTATCGCTAGCATTAAATACGTACATAAAAGTGCAGACCGTTGCCCGATAGCCTACAGTGGCTATTAATCTACGTACCGCATTGTTGCATGCAATTTATTGTTACTATTGATTTCTAGAGTGGTGTGTAGACACAATAGCAAAGTTTTATCGCATTGCACTGTGCTGCATTGACTTCATACCCACCTGTAACATAATCTGACATTGTAGTGGGTGACCTGCAAGCCTGAATAATCTGTTTCTATTATGAACCAATTATTCATGCATGACGACTGACAAAAATGTAAGGATTACCCCTTTGTTGTCAAAACACAGGAGAAAAAAGGCACAAAAGTCAGTTTCCTCGAATGACAAAATATGACACATGTCCTTTAAGCATGCCGTACAGATATCAGTTGGTAACTGGTTGCCATATGTGTTACAACAAAAATGATATAGAATATGGGATACATTTAATTCTTAACTGTCAAGCTTATTCTGTACTGAGAAACATGTTATATTACTACGGACGTCCTAGTGTGAATAAATTACCTGAATTATTGCCATGGGAAAATATTAAAACATTACGTAGATTAGGTAATTATTTACCGCCAAAAGAATAAAACCCTCGTGCAGTAATATTGCTGAAGTATTATTCATTTTTGTGTGATAAATGCTCATGTTGAATTGTTCTCCGTCATCTTGAAAATTGAAATATGTTTTGTGTACTATGTATATATTTAACCTAAATGCTGTATTGCATTCGGAAATAAAAAAAACCCACTTGAACTTAAACATAAGCTTGCATTGAATCGCATGTTAGGGTAGAGGGGCAACTTACGCTATATGTATCACAAAAAATATACTACTAAGCAAGGCATGCGCAACAGTAGCATTCCCTATTGTCACAAGTGGGATGATAAATGTTCGACTGAGCGGATATGTAATGTTTAACAAACCCGCTAAGTTTTTAGCTGCTTTAACAAATGTCATTAGTTTTAGGCTTATTTTTTTTTCTAATTTGAAATTCAAATTATTTAATTAAAGAAAAGATCGTTTTTTTTCTTTTCTTGCTTATCGATATGTACCACATAAGAAGCATTGTTTACTTAACAACCAATTTCGAAATTGAAATTGATTTGTTTTACATCCTTCATACTAAGTTTGAGTCATGATATTCATGCGCGTACAAATCTATAACATTTCTAATGATGTCGATATCTGATTAATTGCAGTACTGTTCTACAAGAGGTTTAGTATTTGATAATTATAATATTTAAAGTTTTATTTCATAAAATTATAACGTATACATTGTTTGTATCCTCACTTAATATGTAGAACTATATTTCGTAGCGGATGGTGCTGTTACAAATCTGCCACGTTGAGTTTGAATCTGCATCAACTGGAATCAATTTTTGTGAATAGCGTAATTTGATATAAAATGAACATCTCAAAAGGTAAAATGGAATGCATAAATAACATAATCTAATGGCACTGCAAACATTTCTCCTAATAACTGACCTGAGATCATTTGAATTTTGAAAAATGAACAATAGTATTGCAATTCAAATATTAAAGGTAGCTCAATAAATGCTTTTGAGACAGTCTCTACTCTAATAACCTCGAAAATATGTTAATTGCTTTTTTTTTTCTTTTTAATTCATATTGTCCATTTCAGTGGCAGTTAAAAACATTTTCCATGTCTGCTTTGTCTGGTTGATTGATCGTGTGGCTGATAACAATTTGAACAGTTCATTTCAAACCTGATTTATTTAAAGATTGCCTGTCCTGCCAATAATGCAAACATTGTTTTTCGTAAAACCTTTGAAAACTAAATAAAAACATAAAACCAAATGACATAATAAGAAAATGTTCGCCTGACAAAAGGAAAATATCAGAGTTTGCATTGCTCTTAATGTGTGACATTTGAACAATGGATTGTTATGAGTTTTAATCATTTCTCAATTTGGATATTCTGAATCCATTAAACAACATGTATTCGTCACATGTGTTTCTCTTCTTGCGACTATTAAAAAGTACAAAGCCATAAGTTAATGAAAACGGTTGAGAGTAGGATTTGCTATAAATAAATGATGTGAGAACCATGCGTTGCTTCCTGATATGAATGCGTCACGCGACAGGGCAGCTCTCATTCGTCAGCCATTTTATTAATTTCTTCATTTATTCTGATTAATTTTCATTTTCGTTTACCCAATGAAATAATTGTGTTTTGTGCTGATAGTTGTAGCGTTTTATCATTGCAACGTCACAATTGTAACATTGGGGAAAAGTGAATTTCATGGAACTGGCTGTTTCTTTTATTGAATTATTTTGTCCAATCTGTTTCAATACGTTATATACTTTATAAGGTCTTGTTGAGCAAGATATTTAATAACGATATGGAACCAAAGCTTACATAGATATATGAATTTGCCATTCATTTCCATTGAACGGGCCCCTATTCCCTTCATAAGGTCATACAGGAAACCAAGTACACATATAGCTCACTCTGCTTCCGTGATCTATGAATCATGTATGTTCTCAGCACTCGGTTAGATAAGCGTTGGCATTTATTTCACAATTTTGTAAGCTCTGCATTATAATTCATGAATCCACGTTCTGGTCAATTTGTTTTCGAAATTCAAATCAATCAAAATATTTTCATTGGTTAAATATCAGTTTTTGCTGTTTATTAGGTTATTAATATGGGATGATGAATGAGAAGGAGCCTTGTGCTTATCAAATAATATAATTGTTTCTGTTTTGCAGCTTACTTACTTTACACCATGCCCACTCTATGACGTTAGTCTATGGTTTCAGCCAAAATACACATTTTATTCGCACAAATTCACTTATCTTTAAAGCAGTTCGCGCTTACAACAGCAATTTGTTTTCACTATTTATTCAAAAGTAATAAGGTAACGATACAGACAATCCCACCAGCGCCTTACCCGTCTATCACTGTAGGGATAAGGTAGTATAAAATGAAGGGACAATGATAACTTTATCAGGCAGTGTGAAAATAAACTCAGATAAACCATATTTCTTTTACCAACTGAAAAATTAAAAAAACTAAAAAAGTCAACTGAACACCATCTTTTCCAAATGACTGCTTAGCGCAATGGTCAACGATCGCAAATCTTCGGCATTTGACAGACGTAAACAAATAGAAGATTTGCGCGGAGGAATACAATGAACTATAAAACAAAGCAGAACAAGTATTTTTCCAAAAGTCCTATCGTCATTGACTTTTCCATATGCGCATTTACGCTTGAAATTGTGTTTTTATTCTCACAGTATTTTTTCGTGACACTCGTTACACGTTAACTTTGTTGATTTCAGAGTCTAACAGCTTATGTTTGTTTTGTATATTTGTTCCTTTATGTGTAACATGACCCTCATATCCTGTTCCATGACGAGACATTCACATGCTACAAAGTATGACTATGGAGTCTACATATTCATACTCTAACGCACGAAAGGTTAATCTGAAATGAAGATATGATTATCATCGAAGTACACTCAACATTTGTTGAATATGTTGCGTTTTACGAATAAAATTACCTTTCAAACTATTGAAGTTTATTTTTTCAAAGCGAGTGAATACTAATACTTAATTATACCCCCGCAACGAAGTTAGGGGGTGGGGGTGGGTGGGGTATACTGGAATCACCCTGTCTGTCTGTCTGTCGTCCGCTGTAACTTGTCCGGAAAACTTCTCCTTAATTAACAGGTGGATTTCATTGAAACTTTGCATGAACGATCAGTATCTTACGTAGTTGTGCACCGGCATTTTAATTTGGGATTTCGACCCTTTTTGATGGAATTTTGCCCCTTTTTGCGAAATACTTGTCCGGAAAACTCCTCCTTAATTAACAAGTGGATTTCATTGAAACTTTGCATGAACGATCAGTTTCTTATGTAGTTATGCACCGGCATTTTAATTTGGGATTTCGACCCTTTTTGATGGAGTTATGCCCATTTTTGCGAAATACTTGTCCGCGCAACTTCTCCTTAACAGGTGGATTTCATTGAAACTTTGCATGAACGATCAGTATCTTATGTAGTTGTCCACCGGCATTTTAATTTGGGATTTCGACCCTTGATTGAGTTATGCCCCTTTGTGCGAAATACTTGTTTCCTCTTTTTTTTTTTATTTTTTTTTCGTTTTTAATGAAATAGTGATTACCATAACTAATTACTGGTGGGAGACTATATTGTTTTGAATAAGTAAGCCTTTAGCGTACAGTTCTGGGTTATATAGGAGCGGGGGTATTAGTTAGCCTTTAGCGTACAGTTCTGGATTATATAGGAGCGGGGGTATTAGTTAGCCTTTAGCGTACAGTTCTGGTTTATATAGGAGCGGGGGTATTAGTTAGCCTGTGGCTTACAGCTCTAGTTGAGACAGGAGTGACGTCTGCCTTGACGTTGTTACCTGTGCACATCATATTTTTTATACTGTCCACAATTTTCTTCATTGTATAAGAAGGTTAAATACTGAATGTATTTTTCTGAGATTTGTACATGTATTATATTTCTGACCCAAATTGACATTATTTTTGTCATGTGATGAAAAAATACTGTATGTCACAAAGTATTACAAAGCCCAGGACCAGACAAGGTGAAAACAAAACTAATCCGACTGTTCAGATTAGTAATCCGCGATCTGGGCTTACTAAAACCGTAATCTCGGATAATATTTCTTTTACCATATCCCTTCTCGGGTTCCGTATAGTATAATATATAAAAGTTTAAGAAACGGACAATTCCGCCGTGGATCACTGCAAGAGAGGACAAGGAACTTAGAAAAGATGTTATCTTGGAAACTCTTTATATGTTTGATAGATATTTGTTTAAATGTATAACTAACATTGTTTTTAGTAACGATACAGCTAATGCACCGTTTTATGTCGTAGGCATCTTAAACCAGCGGACAGTTTTGTTCCTAATACATTAGAAAAGTTGGACATTATGTAAAACAATCATTTGCTTAATTTGCATATTATATGGTCTTTAGGATAACTGGATGTAACTGATAATGATTGTAGACATAAGATATAATACATAATTTAATGCAATCGAGTATTTATTGCTAGCAGCAAGATGACCTATGCAAGTATTTTCTTAATTATCGTTGAGGAAATTAAAATACACCCTTCTCGGTTTACAGATCACATGTATATATATATTTCAGTTGACTTTTCGGATGAGAATTCTAACCTAAAGTGAGCTTAGTACGATATGCGACTAATGACGTTCATTGTTTCATCTGAGGCAAGAGTATGATCACAAGACACACTCATACGACTGTTATTTGTAATTTTGTGATAAATACAGAATGAAAAAAACCTACAATGCGCCATACAGCTATTTCGTTCTTCTAGGGATCATTGGTGATGCTAGGGTCCAAAATGGTGAAGAAACAGAAGGGAAGATGCGTAATACTTTATTGATATGCATTTTATAAGTTCGCATTCTCCTGACGAATAGACATCAATTTGTGATACATTACGGATAAAAATCAACAACATTTTTCAACTGTAAAATACGTTCGATGTTGCTCTGTTCTCCATTGTTTCGACCGATGTGTTATATACGTAGCTTTGTCGAAGATAGAAGACAAGTGGACCGAACTGGACAGGATGGTCAGGAACGTGTCAGTCACAAACAACATATCTCGCAGGCTCGGCGGCATAAGTGACTTAATATCCACCAAATGACAATTAACACCGTGATAGATAAATGTTCAGGACAATAAACACCTCGGTAAATAAATGCTCAGGACAATTAACACCGTGATAGATAAATGCTCAGGACAATAAACACATTGACAGCTAAATGATTATGATAGACAGTTGTTAGGAAATGAAGACTATCGTTGTTTGTAGGTGTATTTTGCATTTAGAATATCAATTTCGTTTAGTTGTCTTACTCAACGCAGACATGTCCTTATCCTTTGAAGTTTTGCAACCTCGTCGGTTAAAAAATGTGCCGTACAGCAAGATTTCTAGTATTTCCAGCCAAAATCGGTGTATCGACAACGGTTTAAAATATATGCACTCTGATATAATGATCGTTGAAATCAAACAAAATCCTTGGCCATAATAAATCTCATCAAACATCGAATTCCTTCGCCGACTAGCCTCTCCTGCTGAGCGTTTTATATTACCAAAACAGCTGACAAGCACAGACAAGGGCACGCAGGTGATGGGAAAACACCCTTTGAGACAGCCCCCCTCCCTAGACTACGTTGATTGATGGGAGCGGTTGCATGGGAAAACCCCATTAAAGGTAAGACATTCAGCAGGGACGGAGAGTTAGCGAACAGCGTGTGTTGTATTCGTGCAGGTAAGTTAGCCTATTGTTATTTTTAGTAATATTAGACAATTCTAAAACATATGTATATGATAATAATATATTGAAAAAGTGAATATATTGTGGGATTCTCTCTGTGTGCGTTAGCGGTTACCGAACTGTCGGTATTTATTGTGATTTAGAAGGGATGATGCAGACTTGCCCCGAGGCGAAATGAGTCGCCTGTACTTACCTGTAAGGACAGTATCATGTTACATTGTATGCCTTCATATTATTTAATGTCGAACCACCAGGATTTCATCACACTCAATGTTGACGAGGTAGCAGATAAACTGTATCGTTTACTCTTGGCTCCTTATATGACAGTATTCATATGACGTGCTGTACGTTTTTCTACACAATGTTACACAACCTACTGTATTTGAAGTGTTGAAAAAATGTCATGATACATAACACATCTCATACAGGAGTTTCCTTTAAAAAATATCCATTTATACAACACTTTCAATGCAAATATCTTTGGAACGATTAGAAATAACAGAATACGTTCCAAAATCTAAATTTAATTCGTGTAAAATACTTATACGTGTTAAAAATTTGGCTACAATGCAGTTGTACAGGTCCACACCCATATGTACGCCATATTTGTCAAGTTGAAGTGTTACCATGGAGTTTACCCGTTACGTCAAAAAACCCTTCTATTTTGCTTTGATAATTATCGATGCTTATGGATGTATTAAGATAGAATATGTTGTGAGGGGGAGAAGGAATTGCTGGAGGAGGAGGCGGAAGAGAGGGTAAAAAGGGAAGGGGGAGAACTTCTTAGACGTCGAAGGAACAAAAACATGCGTCATTGCAAGTTATATAAGAAGGAATTCACCAGAAGTGATAATTTGAAAAGTCGTGTAGTTTGTATTCTTTCTTGGTTGAGAGTTGAAGTGGGAGCGTATTAAATGCACCACCCATTCCCCGTAGCTGTTTCATTGTCAACGTCATGTGGGTAAAACTTACTTAGTGGAGATATAACTTCAGGATAATGAGACAAGAATAGTACCTCTCCCACAGAGGTTATCATTATGGCTCTGTACACGAGGGCAACGTTTGTGTGCAATTACTTGGGAGTTTTGTAAAATTTACAATGGGACGTTTAGGAAAATATAACAAAAAATGTCAGAACAAGGTAAAACAAGCATTATTTGCAGTTATGAGTGCATGTCGGAACGTTTGATACTGAAACTCAATTGTCTGCTTTTGACACATATGTTAATAGTATGTTAAGCTATGGTGTTGAAATATGGGGTTTTCCTAAAGCCCCTGATGTCGGTAAAGTTCATACTATGTTTTGTAAGAGATTGCTTAGTGTACGTTAACATGTGTGTAATGCCATGGTGTACTCAGAATTTGGTAGGTATCCTTTAACATTATTAAGGAAATTGATTTTTTTTTAAAGTATTGGATGAAATTGACAAGAACTGAATATTGTATTTTAAAATCATGTTACAATGAAATGGTAGAGAATAAGGATACATGGATAATGAACATCAAAGCTGAGTTATATAGGATAGGCCCGGGGTATGTTTGGGAATATGATATTAACGACAATAAGATTTATTCATTAATTTCAGAATGTGCATTTTTTTTTTAGAATATCCTCAAAAGCGAATGCGTATAGATGTCTTTACGATAATATTGATCAAAACTACATGCGTAAACCCATACCAAAAGAATATCTGAAAGACATTACAAAAACTAGAATATCTTCTCATAACTTAGATTTAGATAAAGGTCGATATCAAAACACTGAGCGAAATCGTCGAGTGTATGATTTGTGCAATTTAGATGATGTTGAAGATGAGTTTCATGTTATTCTTAAATGCCCATGTTATTCTGATTTGCGAGCAAATGTTTTGAAAACGTATTGAGGACTACTGAGTGTGAAAAATACAAAAGAAATAACGAAGTTAGGGAAATTTGCAAATTCGAGAAGAATCCATTTATTATAAATAGTTTAGTTGCACTCTCCATACATATTGTACTTTTTCTGTTTGTAATTGTGTTGTGAGTGTGTAATGTTGTGTATTGTTATTTAGTATTTTGCACTGTAAATACTGCACTTTTGTTACTTGTAACTGATGAGTTGAAAGACTCAAAGTAATAAAGACCTTGAACTTGTTCTGTCATCCAAGCTACTTTAAAACCCAATGCCGAACATATGGATTCGGAGCAAGAACAGTTTATAGTTCCCAAGATAAGAAATCTGATAAAATTGGATTATCTCGTATCCAAAACAAGAACAGATCCTCATATCAATAGACTGATTACGAATGGTAGCCATCACTTATTCATGTAACATTGGCGCTTATATCAAGAAAAAAGAAGCAAAAACAAGTAAGCAATACGGAAATCAACATGAGTATTTTATTTCGATAACTTTGGAATCGATGCGCCAGAATGTCAATGTTGTCATCGATATACAAACAAAAACACACACCTGGAAATTTTGCAAAGTCAACATTCTGAGAAACTTTCTTAAGAGGTCCTAGAGTTCCGAGGTCGGCTTGATACACGGATTAGAAGATTATCAGAGTGATATTTCCGAAGAACTTCCCGACAAAATGACTGAATGTGGTGACTGCGGACTGATGTTTGGAAAGCATGCACGATCTACAAAGTAATGTTCGACGAATGTGTCCCTAACATGATACACTCAAAAGAAAATTGGACGAGAATAATGTCAAAATGCATATACCCGATGTCAAAGAGAATGATTAAAAGGAAAAAGATCAGTAAAAGGGCTGAAACCAGTAACACGGAAGAAACAGAAATAAGACGCAATTGACTTAAAAAAAGAGGTTGGATGCAAAACTGATGTAAAGATGCAAGAAGATGACACGCCGGAACCCTTGAATCAATACTAGAGGACACTTATCAACATTGTCAGGCACTAGAGTATTACTTTTTTGATTATACGGTTAAAGTGGACTTGATGTCATGGGCGGTTTTTACAATTTTAAATAGTCTACAAAGTGAAACAAACATTTAAAGAAAATATTTCTTATTCATTTTCAACCGGACATATTTTGTGTTGTTTACGATATCAGTGCTCGCACCGTATATTTATTTCTTTTTTTTCACCTTGTTAACCATAAACATTTAAACTTCCTCGTTGAGAGTGGAGAATGTACCCATAGTTTCTTATTTCACACACACACACCATCTGCAAAAAACATTACATGCAGAGACCTGCAATCGGGACGCCTTATTGCTGTAATGGACACGCAATATACACCAACACTTAACAGACGAGGTATAATCTCATAAAACTTTCAGCTCGGTAGCTTTTATCCACTTTAAGCACGACCATATTTTAAATATTGCATGCAGTGTGTCCTATTCACTGTTCTGTTTAATACGAGATTCAACAAAATGTTTATTTTGGAATAAAATGTCGATTTACGAGTGGTACTCTCGTACCCATGCTAAGTTACTGAACAGTGTAACATGTACAACTAACAGTTCGTTGTGAGGCTTCTCTAGGAGTTCACTTTTCTTTGTGAGGCCTCTCTAAGGGTTCAAGTTTCTCTGTGAGGCCTTTCTAGGGGTTCAAGTCGTTTGTTTTAAGTAACAATGACTGGTATCATTCAGAGAAGAGTAACGTATCATCAGTAAAGGAAGGGCATCCTAAAACGTTTAATACAGGAATTGTAAGACTTCTCAAAGGCGTACAGTCTTAAGCCGTGTAGTATACGGACCAGTCAGAAATTGGAACAACTTCACGGGAACATACGATTGACTTGATTTGCATACCGATAAAACCGATATACATAAGGTTAATAATTTAGAGTTTTTCCGTTTATATTTTGGGTAGTCAATCGCAACTCGGTGATCAATTTTCTTTCATTTCACGAGTTATAACACATCATTTTTCTTTTGATGTACAAAGAACGTACATGCTAATAGAGTATTTTTGCTCTGGAAAGTACAAAATGTCCCTGTTTGATAGTAGTGATAGGGTGACATTGAAATCTGTACTGACACGAAATGTTTTGGAAATAATGTTTTTTGTCATTGATTGCATAATTCCTCGTTATATTATTAAACCCCATTTTCGAAATATTGTTTGACTGCATTATAAGACCAAAAACAGCTGCTTCAAATAACAATATAGTCAATATTTGTGATCCTGAAAAATATTATAAAAAAAACTTTGATTGCGATAAGGTATATTCATATTTCTAAGACTTCATATTAAATCCACTTACATTTGATCGACGACCTTTTCTATGGAAAGATTGAAAAAATGTTTATTGACTACACGCAAAACGATGTTTCAAGAAATTGTTTCAGAATTGTACAAAGTCGTAAAAAACCTTTGATATGCATTATTAGCAAACATGATATTTGACGTTTTCTGTATTTTTTAGGCAATCATATTACTTTGGTGGACTATGAACAAAGAGTTTAACAAGGAGAGCAGACGACACTGGTAAAAGTGCCATGTCAAAGGAAGCAGTAATGCAGAAGTTTTTGGCGGTTGTGGCGGTGCTTGGAGCTATCAATCTTTTTGTATTCCTTGTTTCGTGGAAAGGACTTAATACAAAGCCTCAATGTTCCCTCAACAGTTTTCTTCAAATGTCAGCAAATTTCATAGCTAGCAATGGCAAGCATTCTATAACAGAACATCTATCAGAATCGTGCCCTAATTCATTTCTTGAAAAAGAAGCAGCGTCCATTATCGACTTCCGAAAGACGGTCAGAGATTTAATTCACGAATGTAACTCTCGGAGGTTATTGTTCTCTCCACACGGGCAAATCACTACTCAACCAATACTTACATTGTTTACATCATGGATAAACGAAAAACACGTGCATGAAGTTCACAAAAAGACATTAGCTAACTGGAGTAGATTTTCACCAAAGTTTACTCTAGTTTTATTTACAAACGATAGTGTTTTATCCACTCAAGCAGAAGAATATGGTTGGAAGACGTATCCCATCATGGACCACGCGGCTGGCGGGGCTCCGGTGTTAAAAGCAATGTTTCAGACCGTGATAGAAAACATAAACTCAACATTTTATGGTTATGCCAATAGTGATATCTTGTTTACGGATGCATTACCCGACTCCCTTGATTTGATCGCACAGAAATTCAAGTCTCCAACATCTGTGTTTATATCTGGTATCAGAACAAATGTACCTAACGTATCCCTCAAAGAAGCCGCTTCATTTCCCAACATAGCAGCAGCGGCCAATGTACGAGGGAAGCTTTTCGAAATCCATTCTGCGGATTATTTTTTCACAACAAAATGGTTTCCGTGGGCGGATGTACCGCCGCTTGTGATTGGTCGACGTGCTTATGATAACTATATAGTATCACACGCGCGAAGAATTAAAGCGACCGTCATAGATGCAACGGAAACGGTTCCGGCTATTCATCAAACAACAGCCAAAGGGAACCAGGAGGGTATTACACGCCCTGATGCTGATTATAACGACAAGTACCTTGTGAGACTAGGAATTACTCCGAAGTACGAAAGCGGATTTGTTACATGTGCCGAGTGGAAATTATATGAAACACTCTGTGGTGATATAGACATTGTGCAAAGACAATCATTACCAAAATACTGTGCCATACAGTAAAATAATACTGTCTCGCTTTTTATAATGGATTTATAACTTCATTCCAGACCGATCTCCAATGTGCTTCTATTAGACTGTCCATTTGATTTTCGCATACTATGCTTATGATTTTTTTTTTAAATCGTAGTCTTGAAGCGTTTTAATGTTGTAACTACATGTACCACTTATGTATAATTGTATATAACTACATGTACAAATGTACCACTTGTGTATAATTGTATATTTTTCGTCAACGAATATATGTAACCTCTGGCATTGTCCCATCTTTTAAATGCTTCTCATTCTATTGCTGTGTGATATTGATAGTTAATGTGATAAACACGTATTTCTGTTAGTACTGCTTTTCAATATTTACAGAGACACGGAACATTAATACAAATGTACCTTTCCCTTTCCTGAATATGATATGAAACAGTTGATAAAGATCCGTCAAATTCTTTTTTTTATTTCATATGCAGAAAATTCACGTTATGCTACCATCTTCTGTCCGCAAAAGAATGCATTATTAAGGGGTTTTGGCGATAAAGTTTGACAAACAAATAATGATAAGGGAAGCTTAAAAGAAATTTGGGGTAAGCTAGGGTTGGCCATACATTTAGGGAGATGTATGAAGTATGTGAAATAAAACTTAAAAGAAAAACTGGCAGTAAGCTAGGTGGCAAATAAAATGAGAGACTTTATGTCGTGGTTTTTAGATTTGAATTGTCACTACAATTAAAAGTACAGAAATCTAAGCAGAAAACATATTTTTATACTGTTTTGACATGTGTTGATTTATAAGATAAAAATCATATTATCTTAACAATCTTGTACCAGCGAGGGTAACTTATCAATACGTTTGATATCGCTTTGTTGCCGGTAAACAAGTGTTGTAGTTGTCATTTTATATCGTTCACATGTAGTAATGTACATCTAGGTGGTGCAACTTCTTTAGTGCGAATTAAACAAATAAGGTACTCTTTGTTTAGCGTGAGATGATTTATTTAAGTAATATCGTAAATTTGTTTAAGCATTTTGAAATCGTTTTTCACTTATGGTGTAGCTTTACATAACACTTAGCATGAATAGAAAGTCGTGCATGAAACAGTTATACTAAATATGCAGTGTGTCATGTGTCAACAACGAAAAATAAATAGTATAGGATTTATAAAATACTGTATATGACGCACTCCTTCCTACATTTAAACGTATGTGTAATTGGTAGTAATATGACTCGCACAAAAACATAAAATAAACGAACAAACAAATGAAATTAATAGAATTAATGACCAACATAAAATTTACATTTGACATGATCACAGTTTATGAGTATAACGTTGGCCCCACCCATCTCTCTAAAGTAATTGAATATGTTTGTTTGTTTGCTTGTTTTTGTTGTTGTTGTTTTTTTGGTGTTTTTATTTATTTATTTTTTTATTTTTTTTGGGGGGGGGGGGGGGGGGGTTNGCTTCATTTTTAAAGCAAATGTTGTGGGTGTTAATCGTTTGAATTATGACGCTGTGAAAAATATTTACATATCATAAATATAAAAATCCTAGCTATAATCCTAGCTGTAGAATGCGTAGCCCGACAAACCTTCGGCAAACGAAAGTAATTAAATAAAATAGTTGAAAATAATATTTTCCCCAATGTTTGCAGAAAAAACAATTAAATCACCAACGGGAATGTTAGGACATTACAGAGTTAAATCTAAACCAAATTAACATATCATTTGAGTGCTACCGGTATAACACTCGTTATACTAAATTCCATGTATGATCTATAATTAATGAATTGATCTAAAATAGATTGTTTATCATTACATCATATTGTTTTATACATTGTGAAGACTGGTCGGACATAAAAAAATATATGCTTCAGGAATAGCCGTGCTTTTTTTTAAAGTAGAAAGAATATAATACTTAGTATACAGAAGCCAACTTGTTTCTTTGAGATTTTAGTGTTATGACACACCACTGTACATTGAACATATATCTGAGGTAATTTAGAATGTTTACAAGAATACAGTTTTCAATGGTATAAGCATGTTTATGTACACAGATTGGATACAAAATACAATAAATCTTTGTATATTTTTGGAATATGTATTTGTTTTTTTTGTCTTTTTATTTAACTTTATTTAAATTCATCATTTATTCTTCAAGATTAAATAAAAAGTACACCCGTTTTTTTCATATTTGAAAAAAACCCTGAAATGTAACAAACCTTAAAATAATTATCTCAGAATTGTTGGTGAATATTGGTTTTGTGGTATCCTTTGCCTAACACCCTGACACAACAAATGGTGTCCTTTCAAAGAAAGTTATCATTCAACTTGAAATCTTTAGCTTCTACTGACATACTGATTTTACAACTATTTTTTTGTGAAATACTTTTGATATCAAAAAATGAAGAAAATAAAAAAATACATAATAAACGTTTTTAGTCAGCCTGATAAATTATCTCTTGAGCTCAATATCACATCAGTCAAGCTTTATACGTGATTGATAAAGCTCTGTTGACATCAATACTTACTAATGTAGGCTTTTAATAAGATTTTTTGTTTTTGTTTTCCAGGGGATAACGTATTTTACATGCAACTTCTACAACAGACAACTGATAATAACTATTAGTACTTAACATATTGGCAAAGTACAAATTACGCTCATTTATACTGGTATAATACTGGTGACAATCGATATAGGCGACTTGACTTCTAGATTGATTTTTTTTCAATATTTTTCTGCGTGACATCCAAGCTCGAAATATATAAACGGATGTACAGGTCAGTATGTGTCACTATGATATGGTTACTCTAGGTAGCTAGTAACGCGACACAAGTATTTGAGAAAAGACCTTTCACTTTTACACATCGATAACATTATAGTTCTGATATAATTTCTTGAATATTACAACAAAATGACGCCATTGTATGACGTCTTTATCTCTGAATGCTTGATCAAATAGGGTAACTAGAAGTCGCCCCAACATTTCCTTCATATGATATAATTACTTCCAGGCTAACTCAGTATTATCTTCATACAATATGGTTACTAAGGTAACCCTGGCATGTCTAGCTTATATTAGCACAACAGGTCCCCTGTATCTAAAATAGTTACTTCCAGGCCAACCCAGAATTATGTTCTTTTAATATGGTTACTAAGGTTACCCTAGTTTCTCTATCTAATTTTCACACATATGGTTACCCCTGTATCTCCTCCAACAAACATGACTACGAAGGTAGCTATAGTATCTCTAACTAATAATGGTACATCATGTCAGCCTGTATCCTCTCTAACTGAAATTCTTTTTAAGGTAACCCTAGTATCTCTATCTAATATTGGTAAATCAGGTCACCCAAGATCTCCCCTGCCTTACAAAGATACTATAGGCAACCCTTGAATCTCTTTCTAATATTGGTAAATCAGGTCACCCGAATATCTCTCTTAACTAATATGATTGCTTCAGTTAACCTAGAATTTCTATCTGATATTGGTAAATCAGGTCACCCGAATATCTCTCTTAACTAATATGATTGCTTCAGTTAACCTAGAATTTCTATCTGATATTGGTGAATCAG
>NW_018408743.1:444369-445712 GCF_002113885.1 Mizuhopecten yessoensis | reverse complement strand
TAATAAATACAGGTCATATACCTTCTGTGTAATTTGGTAAAAACAGGTCGTCCTCACATCTTATATAACTTCTATGGTTACAACAGGCCTCCTATGTTTCTCTTTCATCATTTTTCCACTTGACATCCATGCTCGACATACATAAACGGATGTACAGGTCAGTCTGTGTCTCTATGATGTGGTTACTCTAGGTAGCTAATGACACGACACAAGTATTTGAGAAAAGACCTTTAACTGTTACACATTCACAAACTCCTGTATATACATATGAAATACCACACACATGTGATCAGTTGACGTCTCCTTGATTGCACGAGCTCATTGCGCGTATGGATATATATTTCACTAGGGCGAATGAAATATATCCGTTCGCGAATAAAAGAGTTCAATCTTAGCCGTCAGATGGAGACACGTGTGGTATTACTTTTTACTTCTGCCTACTATTGATTTTTGCTTGAATTTCATAATTTCTGAAAAACATTACTTAGCATTTATTGACTACCCGGAATTAGTTTTCAATTTGCTTCCCAGAAACTGGAATGTAATTTGTATGGGTATGAACCAGGGACAGTATATAGAGGGGATTGGCAACTCTGCCCCAGTCAAGATTCTATAGCACGTCGCTTTTGTGTTTGTTCACCGAACCGCGAAGTCATCGAGAGCCCCTTTCGATCAGCCCGCGCTTGCGCACTAGCGTTAAAATTAAGCACGCACCTGCTTTCGGTGTCATGTCACAATCTCGCCGAGATCGAAGTGTTTTGCGGTTAGCCCTAATTGGGACTGTGTATTAGTTGGTCTTCTTTTTATTCCAGGGACAGGGCTATCGTTGCCACTATGTGTAGCCTTTCGGCTGTGTTGGTGGCTTTACAACAAATCACATTTCGTAAAGCACGTTCCAGTGAAAATAATGCTAATATTAACATTTTTTGACACAAAAACAGCACTAGTTATTTGTTATTTGTTGCCATAAAAATTAGAACTACATATCAAAAAAATATTCAACTTTCTATCGCTGTAAATTTCAAGAAGTATTTTTTAAATGAGCTGATCCTCGAATGCAAGCAATACTTTTTTGTTGCGTTTAACCTTTCCGGTTGTTTACGGTTTTTAACAGCACGTGTCCTTCGTTATCAGACGAGTAATTTCATCTGTGACATCGCTATCGTTCCAAATAATGCAAATCAAATCAGGCCTACTTAACATAGAAATTACTCGGCTGTTTATTGATATTAATTGTTTTAAAAAATACAAACGATAGTTTATAAAATTAATCAAAACAGTGAGCAGTTACCAACTACTTTCGCCATGATTTACGTTCCAGTGAAAAATATTGCTGATATTTA